>NC_056730.1:579659123-579901623 GCF_019279795.1 Protopterus annectens | reverse complement strand
CACAAAAACCTGGCATTTTAACAGGGATGTGTACACTTTTTATATCCATTGCATGTGTGTGTGTGTGTGTGTGTGTGTGTGTGTGTGTGTATACACACACACACACACACACACACATACATATAATACACACTAAACACATTAAAAAAATAAATATTTCCTGATTTTGTGTGTGGAAGGCTTCCCACAAAGGACTTATCTGCCAGAAAAAAGCTGAAAGGCAGGCTGCTGCTCTAGTGAAGCATCTTGAGCCGATGAACTGCTTCTCTTACAAGCCGAAAAGAAAGTACTGAAGATTTTCCACTCTGTGCAGATTTTCCCTCCTCACGGCTGACCAATCAGCAGCCAGATTGGAAGTGTGGAAGGGAACATGAGCTTTTGGATGCTGGCTGGTTACTGTGATTGAGCAAGACACAACCCATATTGCTTAAATGTTATTGCAGCAGTAGGAATGATGACCATCATCTGTTTTTTATTCTTACCATCAGTACTCATGATGCTATCAACCACATGTCAATATTGAGGTTGCACTTCAGTCTATAACACTATAACCTGCACACAGGTCAGATAGCTGAATGGAAGGGGCAGAACAAATGATCTGTAAAACTTATCTCCTAAACTGAGGGAGGGCTTGTTCTGACTCCTTGTGGACTCTAGTGGAACAAAAGGCACAAAATACATCAGAATTGCATGCACACTCATCAGATGTCATTGTACATGAACATTTCATCACTGTAAGTAGGGCTGATGTTAGCATTTTGGGGGCCCCCAGCAAGTGTCAAGTCGGTGGGGACCCTGGACACCCATAGTCTAAGTATCACACTGTTGACGCCACCCCTTCTGAGCAGCTTTTTAGTTCCTGCTGCAAAGGTTTCATAGTAAATTGCACAGACTGAACTGTAACTACAATGCTCTTACATTACAATAGTCATGAGCACCACACCATGTTAGCCCATCTCACAGAGGGCCATTCTCAGTTATGCATTTAGTTGTAATTATGTACACCCTATGTACAACATCAGCTTTGGGTGAAATGCTACCCTAGGTGAAGGGCACCATGGCACCTCCCACTGCCTACTTTAATCATCCTTTACATATCCTCTAGTACTTCCCACTTTTTTCCCCTATCCTGCGCTCCCCACATCATGCAGATTACTTTTCCCTTCATTTTCTCACACGTTTGCCTTACTCTTCTGCTTTTTCTAGAAGCCATGGCTTCCTAGAGCCTCTAACAACCATTCCATCCACTGATGGCCTGAACAAAAAATATGAATAAGTAAAGAAATGCACTGCTACTGTTCAACTTTACTTTTCATTGTATCTTTTCTACACACCCTAAATGGCCATGAGGGCACAGTAACAACTGTGTAGGAAATAAATGAAGTAAGCAAAAGATCTGTGAGTACCCTGACGGCATACAGAGGGTTACCAATGTTCTGAGATGAAAGCTTTTGTTTGAGTGGTGGCTTGAATGAAAATCACAAATAAGAAAATACTTTCAGTTTTTTCAAAGAAGAAATAAGTTGTCTCCAATGCTTAATGTATTAAGTTGACAAAATAGTAGCTCTCAATAAAATAAGACAAACGTTTGAAATATCCATAAATCCTATCTGGGAATACTGCCTGCCTTCATACCTGTATCAAAAAAGGAAAGTCACCATTTTTGCACCCCTTTGGTGTTTAGACTGGGATGAAAGCAAAGGTACAAATGGCCACAGTCATGTATTTCACATGACTTCTGTCATACATATACACGTCTTATTCTTACCCCTATCCCCAGAAGGCAGCCACCAGTATAAGCGCCTGATATTTGCGAAGAAGGTGAAAATTAATGATCACAGTAATATATTATAAACTATTGTTCCTTAACATTAAACTGACCCTATGCATATTACAGTGATGTTCTTTGCACAACTCTGAGGTATGTAAATGTAGTAAATGAAATAATAGCCACACTTTCCCCAGTCCCATGACAAGCTATAATGACTTCCTAAGCACACCTCAGAGGTTTGGTTCTGAGGAAAATTAAAGAAATAATGACCACACCATTCCCAGTCCCCCCAAGCTACAGCAACTTTCAATACACAGTTTTTAGAATGGGTGGGGTTGAGAGCAGAGGCCACAACTAAGTCCATGCCAAAATGCATTTATACAGTCTTTTGTGTGGAGGCCACCAGACCCTAGTAACTCTAACAGTCTTGATGTTCTGGGAAGTATTTTACTTGTTAACTGCATTTTTACCGCTACCTAGAAGAGTTATGAATGCGTCCAACATTAGTGTGTGTGTGTGTCCACAGATAAATCTGTCATATTTTGCATGCACACGCACATATACACACATGCCAACACTGTCCCTGACAAACCAGGATTACCACAAGTTGCAAAAACACACAAACATACTGCATTCGCACTTTCAGTGAAACTGGAGAAATGCCAGCTCACCTATGGCATGCCTTTAGGGTGCTGTGGGAAAACAAAGCACATTGGTAAACCCTTAAAGACAAAGGGAAAGCATGCAGACTTCACACAGAAAAAGCTACAGCCAAGAACACAAAGCACTGTGAAATGGTTAGACTATTCAGTATTCCACTGTGGCAATGAGCAATTTTTTTCCTCATAAATCCTGCTTCTGCCAAACCACTGCAGACAGACACCCAACCACAGCTCTCAACTGCACAGATTTTTGCAGAATGTCCAGATTTGACTCACATTTTTGGTCCATTTGTCATAAAAAAGAAGTTATGTACTCACCATAACGTTCCATCTATGTTGTCTATCATTTATCCTTGACCTGTGGGTTCGGTTCTGAAATTGGAACTGGCTCGGCCGTACTACAGCCCGCGAGGACCAAAAACTCTAGAGCTTTTCTCCCCACCCATAATGCTCCTCTCCATTTTACCTCAGATAACTTGGCTGATTGACAGATAAGATATGTATCCCAACAGTACATTTGTGGAGACCATATCTGGTAAAGGATAGCTAAAGGAACTTTAAATGAAGATTCAGCTCGTTCTACCAAGAGATATCAATGGTTGGGGGTTGGAGGGAGGGGCGTCAAGAATAAATGAAGACAGCTAACACAGATGGAATTTTATGTGAGTACATAACTTCTTTATCTGATGTGGTTAATCTTCATTTATTCTTTGACCTGTGGGACAGAGTCCCCAGCTACTGCTGATCTTGGGTGGACTCATGGAAGAATATTCCTAGGCACCATAGAATCAAAGGACGCTCTTCCCCTACAGGCCAAATCCAATTTGTAACAAGTAATAAAAGTATGTGAGGTAGCCCAAGTTGCTGCGATGCAAATGTTATCCAAGAAAGGTCTGGAGTGAAACACTACAGACGTGGCTATTGCTCTGTTAGAATGTGCTTTAACAGGTCCAGATAATTTAACATTCTTTTTGGTGTATATGAAGGATATGCAATCTTTCAACCATTTAGAAAGCATAACTATGGATACCAGTCTACCAAGACTACCACTAGAAAACGCAATAAACAGTTGATCAGATTTTCTGATAGATTTTGTTCTATGAAGGTAGAAACACAATTGTCTGTGAACGTCTAAATAAGTGCAAATAATATTCACCTTTATTTGAAAATTTGGGAAAGAAAACTGGCAAAAATGTATAGCCTGACTGATATTCGTCTCCAAAACAACTTTTGGTGGAAAGGTTGGATTAGTCCTCAAAGCAACTCTATCTGGGTGAAAGGTGAAACATTTACAAGATAGTGCCTAAATCTCTGAAATTCTTCTAGCGGAGGTAATGGCTATTAATAGAGCTGTTTTCTAAGACAAGTACTTTAGCTCACAAATGTCTGCAGGCTCAAATGGGGATAAATCAAAGCCTGAAGAACCAACTTAAGACATACCTCACAACCTCTTAGAGCAAAACATCTGGACAAAGTCATAAATAAAAGTGTGACAAAGGCCCAAAAATACGGACAAATTTTAAATACTGCTCTAGTAAACTTAAGAGTGCTGATTAGAATAATAGGTTTTGATTTAGCATTAATTTTCTGAAGCGTGTGAAGTCTGAAACTCAAATGTCTGTCATTATTTTCTAACTTTAATCTTTAATGATGTGCCAGAAAAAAGTAGTTATGTACTCACCATAACGTTCCATCTGAGTAGTTAGACTTCGTTTTCCAGCAACCTGTGGGTTACGGATCCGAGCCAGCAGCTTACCAAGCTAAAGATCCAAGCTACTTCCCCTTACCCATACTACACTGCAAACTCCTTCCAATCCTCAAATCGAGTTTGCCACCCATTACGTGACACACAACTACCTAAGACACCAAAAACCTGACCCAAACACATACACCAGGCTCGTCAAGCTCAGGACATCGAGCCCAAACAGAGAAATAACCACCAAGGTCAGGGGGAAGGAGGGAGGGAAGGTTGCTGACAAAAGAAGTCTAACTACTCAGATGGAACGTTATGGTGAGTACATAACTTCTTTATCTGAAGAAGTTAACTTCATTTGATCATCAACCAGCTACCCGAAATCTTGGGAGGCCCTTAAGGAAGGATATACCGGAGCACTGCAGAGCCCAAGGAAGCCCTTCCCCTAGACACCATATCTACCTTATAATGAATAATGAAAGTGTAAGAGGAGGCCCAGGTAGCTGAACAAATATCATCCAGGGAAACTCTAGACCAGAATGCAGCAGACGTAGCCATAGAACGGGTAGAGTGAGCATGAACCCCTTCTGGTTCTGGTAATCCAAGTTTTTTATATACTTGTAAATACAAAGCGAAATCCATTTAGCAATAGTCACCTTCGAAACTGATTTTCCTAAAAAGGGTTAAGCAAAGGAAAGAAACGGCTGATCAGATTTACAGAAGGGTTTGGACCTATGCAAGTAAAAACATAACTGCCTGTGAACATCCAGCAAATGAAGTTTGTATTCCCCTTTATTTTGAAAATTAGGGAAAAATACTGGCAAATTAATAGACTGATTAATGTTCGACTCCGAAGCAACTTTAGGAAGAAAAAACGGATTAGTACTGAGAGACACCCTATCCTTATGAAAAACTAGGTATGAGGGTTTCATACACAGCGCCTGAAGCACCGACACTCTCCTGGCTGAAGTGATAGCTACCAGGAAGGCTGTCTTCCACGACAAGAATTTCAAGTCAACTGATGCTGCGGCTCGAACGGGGGCGCAACTAAGACCTGAAGAACCAATGTCAAATCCCACGGATGGGAAGGGTTTTTGATAGGAGGTCTCATAAGAAAAGTACCTTTAATAAAGGTCTTGCAAATTCTGGCAGCAGCTAGAAAACCTGAATTTTTCCCATACGTGAAAATGGGATACAGCCGCCAGCTGGACTTTCATTGTGGAAGAGTTGGCCCCTTGCTAGAAAATATGAGACAAAAAGTCTAACACCGCTGGAATTGGAGAGGTAAAAGGATCCAGATTTCTCTGCGAAGCCCAAATGGGAAAAATGTTTACATTTACTACTGTAAACCTTTCTGGTAGAGGACGTGTGTGCTGCTACCAAAATGGATTTAACTGGGGAAGAGATACCGGGAGTCCTGGCAACTAATGGAACTGGAGCAACCAAGCTGTGAGCTTAAGGCCGTCCAGATTCGGAGGAGGAATTCCCGAGGGATGACGAATAAGATCCGGAATGGGATCCAAAACTTGACAAGGCCAGAATGGGGCTATGAGGATAACCCTGCCCCCAACCAACGAGCTTTCTGTAAGAATTTTGTCATGAGAGGAAGCGGGGGATACGCATAAAGAAGACCAGGTGGCCAAGCATGGACAAGAGCATCTCTGAGGACTTCCCCCCGTTGGGGGAATCGGAACGAAAAACTTGCTGCACTTCGCGTTGGACAGCAATGCAAAGAGATCGCAGCAAGGCTGACTTCACCTGAGGAAGATCTGTCCCGCTACATAAGGGTTCAGAGACCACTCGTAAGACGAAAGGATAGTCCTGCTGAATTTGTCTGCCAAAATGTTGGACCAACCCAGGATGTGCATTGCTATCAGAAAAACTGTTGGTGGAGATCGCCCATTCCCACACTCTCATGGCCTCTCAACAAAGTGGAAAGGACCTGGTTCCCCCCTGTTTGTTTATGTACCAGATCACTGACATATTGTGTGACTGGATTGCAATAGTTCCCAGAGTAAGAGAGGTATGAAGGGCCTGCAACGCTAAAAGGACTTCTCTCATCTCTAGAACATTGATATGCAGAATGGTCTCGTTGAGGTCCACGTACCTTGGACAGTCCTGCCCGAGCAATGCCCCCCCCCACCCTAAGCTGGAGGCATCCATGGTCACCGTGGCTAGGGGCGGAGGCGTAACAAAGGGGTGTCCTTCTCGCAGATCCTGGGATTGAAGCCACCACATGAGAAGCTTTGCACACTTTGCTTAGAGGAATCGAGACTGATATAGTAGAGACCACTGAATTTGTAATGTCCACTGTAACACTCTCATATGCAGACGTGCACAAGGAACCATATTTATGGCTGCTGCCATAGACCTTAGGGCTCTCAGGACTAACTCCGCTGGGGGTAAAGGAGTCTGAAGGAGCGCCAAGACATGAAGGGCCAGGCTGTGAAGTCTGTCTCGGGTCAAAAATATTTTGGCCTTAAGAGAAACTATTCTTGCCCCAATGAAGTCTAGAATTTGAATAGGTTAAAGAGAAGACTTCTTGAGTTTTATTGTGACACCCAGCCGAGTCGACAACTGAAGAAAAAAAAAGTTTCTGGCTAGTACAAGTTGATGCCTGGTGGGGGCGGTGAGAGCCAGTCGTCCAGGTACGGAAAGACTTGAATGCCCTGAAGCCTCAGGTGGGCTGCTACAACTGCCATGACCTTGGTAAACACCCTGGGGGCTGTGGGTGAGACCGAAGGGTAGGACCCTGAACTGGTAGTGACTGGCGAAGGAACCTCCTGGATCGTCTGCCCATCAGGATATGGTAGTACGCATCCTTAAGGTCTATCGAGCACATCCAGTCTTCCTCCTGCAAGAATGGCAGGATGGATTGTAAAGTGACCATCTAGAACTTTTCCTTGGCAACGACAGGCTCATTGTGGATAGGTCGAGAATCGGCCTGAAGTCCCCCATCTTTTTTGGCACCAGAAAGAACCTGGAATAGATGCCTCATCCGGTCTGGTCTGGGGGCACTAGCTGGATTGCTCTTTTGTCTGACAGCTTTTTTTATTTCCAAAGCTGTCGCCTCCCTTTGAGGGGGTGGTATGTCCGGGAGGCACCTTGTGGATAGGGGACTATTTATGAAGGGAACAGAATAGCCTCTGGATATTATTCAAAGCATCCAGCGATCTGACATGATGGACTCCCACTGGGCTAGGTGCCTCGAAAAATGCCCCCGACTGCCTCCAGAGAGGAGCAGTCAGGCAAACCCTCAGGGCTGCTGCGCGAGTCGGTCGGAAAAAGGTTCCCGTGACCCGAAGTTCTCTGGTCCCCCTCTACCTCTGGGCCAGCGTCCACCTTGTCTCCCTCTGCCTCTAGAGGAGAAGGAGTCCGGAGCATTCCGGGACTGCTATAGCAAACATCCGCTTTCCAAGACAATCCATCGCCCTAGACTCCTTGTCCGGAGGATGGACCGAGGAACTTTCCTGGGTCGGTTCCTTTTTGGTGGCCGCCGCCACCACCATGGCATCAACTGTAGGGAATCCTTACTCCAAGTGGGATTGTCAGCAGGAGGGCTCAATACTTTATCTGGCGGTTTGGATATTGGCTCTACAGTGTCCAGTTCCTTCCAAGCTCTGGTGGTAATGAGATCTACCAGAGGGTCAGCCGGGAGGGGACACCCAAGAGGTAGATGGGCCTGCGTCGAACGCCTCCAGAAATACCGACTCGTCCAGGGAAGGTTTTTGGGCTGACCAGCCCCCCCCCCCACCCCTCGGCGAAGAACTTCCATTATGTCTCTGAAGGAGACGTCTTCAGGGGGCGATCTGGGGCAACCTTCCCCTTCCTCCAAGAAGGTATCCTCAGTGAGGGACTCGGGGGAATCCATGTGCCTCCTCCTGCACTGGCACTTGCAAGGGGCCTCCTCGGGGGGACTCTCCAGGGAGGGCTCACAAACAGTCTCATATTCCTCAAGGGGAACCGTCTGGGGCGTATCTGACACAAGCTGTCCCTGGGAGGACTGGATGATGGAAGACAAACTTCGTTGTGAGGGAGCAGGGGCGGACTCCGAGGAAAGAGTGAGGGGTATCGATCCTCCAGAGAGAACCCTCTCCACAACATCGAAAGCTGAAGGGGAACCGGGTTCCCTGAAACTCGTGGGGTGGGTAGACGTGCCCCTCAGATCCAAGGGGATCAGAGCCAAGGACGGAACAGCTGGACCCAGGGAGATGGTATGCCCCAACCACAACGGGGCCGACGACACACTCATCACCTCGGATCCAACGCCCAGCTCTCGGCTCTGAGAGATCGGATCCGACAGGCTCGAGGGCATGGCTGGCATCGAGGTTGGAGGAACCATCGGCGCCGACCCCCTGACTCCAAGGCTCCTCGGATCCATGGACTCCGAAACCTGAGGGTGGATCAGAGAAGGAGCTATCAGGGCAAATGTCAGAGCCGAACTGCCCGCTCTGGCTTGGGGGGGGGAGGGGGCCAGCAACACTCCCATCTGCAATTGAGTTTGCAGGAACCTTCTCATCATCCGGTCCATATCAGCTTCAGAGAGGCTCCTTGTGGATCTTGAGGACGCCGACACCGGCCAGGAGGGCCTATGCGAGGACGACCTCGAAGTGTGCCGAGCCTCCTCCTCCAGCTCCAGGGAAAATCATGGAGAACGGAGCCGAGGGGAAGACGGCCTAGCAGCCTTTTCTGGAGTAGAGACCACTTTAGCAGGCAGGGGCCGATGGATTAGAGTCCGCTTGCCTCTTGCGACCCCTCTCCCTGTTTCTATCTCTCTCTTTTTCTCTCTCTTTCTCTCCTTTTCTTTGTGTTTGTCCATCCTAGCCTCTCTCTCGCCCTGTTTAGAGGTGGGAGTGCAAGTCCCAGACAGGGGAGGAGGGCAGGAAGCCTGAACAGTCACAGCCGTGGCTGACGAAGATGCTGCAGAAGAGGTAGTTGATTCTGCAGGTAAAAGACCCGCCAGAATCAGCTTGGTCCTGCAATCCCGCAGGGCCTGGGTGTTGAATGCTGCACATATCTTGCAGCCCGAAGTTAGGTGAGGAACCCCTAGACAAGCTATGCACAGAGTGTGACCATCGGCCAGCGACAGCTTATGGCCATACTCTATGCACTTAGAAAACGTCGGCTTTTGAGTTTCCGACATATCTTCACAGACTAGGCTAATTTGTCAAGCACACACAAACCAAGGGCAGGAAGGGGAGGCCTACACTGGGAGAATGTTCTAAAACTTTCCTTCTCTCCTACTTTTTTTTTTTTTTTTTTTTTTTTGACGCAAAACCCGAGGATAAAGTAAGGAAAGGGATTAAATGTTTTAACAGTCAGACAAAACACACAGACTGAAAATTTAGCTGATTAACCTAACTACACCTGCCTGCAGATCAAGAATCCCGTGCTGGCGAAGCCGCGGCAAACAAATCTGAGGATTGGAAGGAGGTTGCAGTGTTGTTTGGGTAAGGGGGAGGAGCTTGGAGCTCGGATCTTTAGCTTGGTAAGCTGCCGGCTCGGATCCGTAGACTGAGGATCAAATGAAGTTAACTACTTCTGATCTACAATTTTACCAAAATATGGACCAAAAATATGAGGTTAAAAGCTGAACATTCTGCGAAAATCTGTACAGTTGAGAGGTATGATTGAGATCCCATGGAACATATGGGCCTTTATATGGAGGCCTCAGCATCAAGGTTCCTTTCAAAAAAAAGCCTTGCAAAGTTTATGAGACATTAATGAGGCATCCTGTAACCCAATGCAAAAATCTGAAATGGCCACTAGTTGAATAGATGGTAGAATGTCAAAAACTCTAATTTTTTGTAATGGAGGTTGAAAGAGGATCGATATCATTATTATGAGCCCAGCGTGACAATTTTTTTTCCATTTACTACAATAAAGCTTTCTAGTGAAGGGATTATGCGAAGCCAAAGTAATCTTACAGACTGGGGAAGACATACTGTTATGCCTGGTAATCAGTGGAAGTGGAGAAGCCATGCTGTGAACTTTAGGTTCTGAAGGTTCATGTGAACTAATCCCTCTGGATGGGACAAGAGATCTGGAGCTGATTCCAGAGTCCACAGGAAGGGAAATCAAATCTATCGAGGCCAGAATGGGGCAATGAGGATCACACTGCTCTTCAACCTGGTTGCGCTCTCCAGGAATTGAGGGATTAACAGTATCGGGGAAAGGTGTACAGAAGACCAGAGGGCCAAACATGAAGAAGAGAGTCTCTCGGCGACTCCCATGATGGGGGGAGCAGGACAAAGTAGCTGCTGCACTTGTCTTGGGGTGATGCAAAGATGTCACAGCATGGCTTACCCCAGCAGCGAAAAATCATTTGTGCCACATTCAGGTTGAAAGACCACTCATGAGACATGAGAATGCATCTGTTCAGCTTGTCTGCTATCACATTGGAAGTCCTCGGGATGTGCTTGCTATTAGAAAGTGGTTGGAAGAGATTACCCACTCCAAAACTCTGAGTGCTTCTCGACGAAGGGGATAAGACTTGGTTCCCCCCTGTTTGTTGACGTACCAGATGACTTGCATGTTGTCTATCTGGATCATAACTGTCCCTGGAGGAAGAACAGCTTGAAAGGCCTGCAATGCTAACAGCACTGCCCTCATCTCTAGGGCACTTATATGCAAACTGGCCTCTGGAAGTGACCAAGTGCCTTGGACTGTCTTACCCAGATAATGCCCCCCCACCCAATTTGGGAGACGTCCGTGGTCATTATGGCCTGGAGGCAGGAGTTGTATGAAAGGTCGTCGCACTAAAATATCTGTCAATTAACCCACCAAAGAAGATCCCTTTTTGCAAAGATCTGTTACTAAAATATGATGCGACATTGGCTGATGAAGAATGGTCTACTGGGATGCAAGAAGCCACTGTAGAATCATCATGTGGAATCTTCCTAGAGGTACTAAGGTAATGGTCACTGCACTGAACCTAGAGACTGCAGTACCAGATGTGCAGTTACTGTCTTGCTGCTGAAGATCCTCCTGACTTGAGATTTGATCTTGTCTAGACGGGGAGAAGGAAGGGAAGCTATGCAAGTGTTTGTATTCAGATCTCCCCCTATAAATTCAGATTCTGTGTTGGAATCCGATGAGATTTATCATGGTTTATTGCGATTCCAAGGCTGGCACAAATCTTTAAGACATAGTCTCTTGATTTTTCTAAGAGACGCCTGGTTGGCGCAGTGATGAGACAGTCATCTAAATAAGGAAATACTCTGTGTCCTTGTAGTCTAAAGTGAGATGCTGCCACTGCCATGCATTTGGTGAACACCCTGGGGGCTGTGGTGAGACCAAAGGTCAGGGCTCTGAACTGATAGCAACTGGCTCACAGCCGGAAGCAGAGAAATCTCCTGGCGTGCTTGTTTATCTTGGATGTGGTAATACGCATCCTGGAGATGTATTGAGCACATCCAATCAACCTTTCCTAACAAGGGAAGGATGGACTGAACCATGCCCATTTGGAATTTTGTTTGTTAAATAGATTTTTTTTCAAAAAACAGATCCAAAACTGGTCCCCAGTCCCAAGTCTTCTTTGGCACTAAAAAGAACCTTGAGTAAATTCTGGATTCTTTTTGGTCAGTGGGGACATGGAGGACTCTTTCTAGGAGTTTGTTGACTTCTAGAACAGCTGGCTCCCTCTGACTGGGTGGGACATCTGGGATCATTTTGAATTTTTTGGGAAGGGAAAGGTGTATCCTCTGGTAATAATCCTTTGCATCCAAAAATCTGTAGTTACTTTTAGCCAGGCTTGTTGGTGCAAGGATAATAATTCCCCAACTGCTTCCAAAGGTAAGCAATCGGGCCTCCTTTCAGGAGTGCTGGTAGGATTTGGCCAGGAAAAAATCTCTAGAACCCTGATTTTGAGGGCCACCTCTGCCATGTGGATGGAGTCTTCCATTGAAACTCCCCCTCTCTGCCCCTGGGTGAGGTACCACCACGTGTTTCCTGGAAAGGCCCTTGAGATTTTCAAAACCACTTTTTCCTACTCCTCCGGTTCCTACAGAAGGACCTTTAAGAGATGGAAAAATGTACGCCCACTGCAGGCAGGGTCTTCTCATCTTTCTCACACCTGGACAAGGTCTCTCTAATTTTTGGGCCAAAAAGAGATGATCCTTCAAAAGGCGCAGTGACGAACAAAGATTTGAATGGCTCCGCAAATTTTCTTAAGCGCATCCAGAAGTGTCTCCTTATGGCTATGCTGGAACCCACTGCCCTAGTCATCCCTTTGGCTGCATGTGCTATGAGCCTCATGGAGGAGTCGGTTATGGACTCCAGGGTGGCCAACCGAGAAGCTACCTTTTCTTGAACTTCATCTGATATGGCTCCTACAAGGGTATTTGATAATTCCTTAATCGAATCCCTTTGGAATCTAGTGAAATGTGCCAAAGTTCCATGACCACAGAAAAAGGTCAAAGAAGTGTATACCAGCTTCCTGAACCTATCCATAAGCTAAGTAGTAAGAAAGTCTACCAACTATGGCAGTGAAGACTTCACCAAAGTGAAGGAAAAGGACAGAAGGGAGCTAAAGGAGAAACATTTTAGAGTAGAGAATTTCTAAACTAATGTAGAGAAGCTAACAAAGTAACAGAGAAACCATAATAAGTAAACAACTACAGAATTTTAAGATATAATTGTACTTAGCTGTAAAGGTTTGGCGACATGTCTGACACTGGAAGAGGCAAACAAGATCTGGGGTAAAATGGAGAAGACCATTACGGTTAGGGAGAAAAGCTTGAGAATGTTTGGTCCTTGCAGGCTGTAGTACAGCTGAGTCGATTACGATTTCAGATCTGAACCCACGTGTCAAGGAATAAACAATGATCAACAACAAAAGATTTGTAGTTTTCTGGCAAATCATTGAGGAGTGAAGTCAGAAAATTATGGCAGCCATTTCATTTTCAGACTTCACATCGTTCAGAAAATTCATGCTAATACAAAACCTGTTATTCCATCAACTTTCTAAGTTTGTAAGAGCAATATTAAAAAAAAAAGTGTCCCTATTTTTTGGGCCTTTGCCCCCCAATTTTTTGTGGTTTTGCCCAGATTTCTTGCATTAAGAGGTTGAGAAGTATGCACCCACGAGAGGTATGCACCAAACATGTACAAGTTCTAGGTTTGTGATGTTAAGAGAAAGAAATTATTACCAACTTGTTACTCTTAAATTCACTGCAATCTTGGCATATTTGTATGTGATCACTGCACTGGTTGTCAAATGACCTTATTGGGACAATATAATGGCATGGTGCATTTCACTGCAAACACCTGCACTGTATGAGCCAGCGGTGCACTTTTTGGGCACTTTCCCCCCTCATCTCCACTGTGGTACAACTGCAGAGTTGGTATATACAACTTTTTTTTGGTGGGGGGCTGCATAGGGGCTTGCCTCTTGCAAAAAATTATATTATGTTTTTATAGTTTTTCAGATCTCTGTTTTTAATATGTAACTTTCTATAAACATTGAGTCGAAAGAAAGATGGTCTATGGCTCACAGATAAATCCTGCAACCCAACCCCAACACACAAGCACAATGGTGATGCTGATAATGCTTGTGACAGAAAATGAAAGAAATTATGGCCAGCTTATTACACTTACACTGCACTTGCCCCCCCCCCCCCAAAAAAAACACACACACACACAAAATCATAAGCCACAGCAATACCAGTTTTACACTTGTTTCATCACATAAAAACACACTTTGTGACACTAATACTACAATATCAGTAACTGTAGTTTAGTAGTCAAATAGCAGGGTTAAGTCACTTTTAATTCACCTTACTGCAGAGTAATGCATACCTGCCACTGGTTAGTTTCACAGAATAGCCCTGCTTTTGCCTCATATTTTTGCCTTGGCCCGTTAAAACATTTTTGATTTACTGGTACATCATTCAGGATTACAGTCAATAATGCCAGACATTAACATTTCATATTTCTTACAGATCAGAAAATGCATGTTGATGAAAAACATATATTACCTTTATAAGAAAATTAGAATAATATTTAGTGCTTCTGATTCTGAACCTTTATTCCTCCATCATTTTTGTCTTTGCCCAGAAATTATGAGCTAAAATATTGAGTTATAGGATCTGGTATCCTGCAAGAAACTCCCTGAAAGAGAAAACCATCCCTGAAGATCAGGTGCATCTCTCCTAAAATCTCGGGTAAGAACAGGGATCAGTCACTCTGGGCTGCTGAATATTGGTGCTTAGCTCTTGCTCATGTTCAGCCCTGTTTAGGATAAAGCAAGTAATTTGACAAAGAATTATCTTCTTTTCCCTCTCATTTTCCTCCAGCCATCGTCAGCTTTTGTGGGATCCCCATACATTAAAGAATGATGAGGGGTCCTCCTACAGCTGTGGGTATCCCGGGTGGTTAAGGCCAGCTATGATGTTAGTTTTAGTGGACAGAATGCCCACAAGCAGAAATGCATAAGATAAGTTGTGATTTATGCAGATACAAATATAACAGAGAAAACAGTTGTTTGAAGAAATAAAAAAAGTGTGCTGGTAATTATGAAAGTAGTCACGACAGGAAAATTTAACTTTAACCTGATGAAAGAAGGGGGAAAAACAACACTGGATATGAAGATGTTAAGAGAATTAATAAAATGTGACTATTTAAAAGAAGGAAAGAACACAGAATGGACTCATAAAATGGTAATTTGTACGACTGAAAATGATAATATAGCTAACTTTAAAGACATGAAGGAAATTACAGGGGCAGTACAAATGGCTGAGTTTTCAGATCACACAGCAGTATCAACTAAAACAGGGGAAGACAGAAATAACAAAGGAAGGGAAAAGGATAGAGAGGTTAACTGAAGATTTTAAAAATGAGGAAGAAATGTAAGAAAAAGAAATACTATGGAAAAATCATAAGACAATGAGACTGTTGCATAAAAACTGGACAAAGTGATGGGTAATGTTCATAGGTTCATACATAATTACTAGGCTAAGGAGCCTAAAGGGATTTTTTAAGCCTAGCCATGCTTCCCAAACATATTTGACAAGTTTTGATACCGCTCATTTTTGGGGGGGTATTGCTTGGGTATGGGTAATCCAGCATTTACAAGCTTCCACTTTCTGACTGAGACACAAGTGGCAGACCAGAAGAATCTTATAATTCCTCATCCTCTAATCCAGGTTGCACTTGAATAAGTACATGGAGGAACTCTGTGTCACATGGCTAGGAAGCTTGTTCTAGAGAAAATGTAATCTCAGAGACACAAACCCGTTCCTCCAACATGCCTTGTTTATGTCGCAGATGAGGTTTAATTCCCTAAATTGGGTATTTCTAATGTCATTTGTTTTGCAGATGCGCAAAAGGTCCATAAGGGCCCCCGGAGAGGTGGTTACTGACTTGAAACTGTAGTTTTATTGGCCACTAGGGGTCATTTCCATAACTCCTTCATCTTCCTCTCTTAAAACCTAGTTGCCTCGTGGTTTGAGCGTCTTTTCAGGCTTGTTGGCTGTTGGTGAAGCACCCTCCAAGAGGAAAAAACGCTGAGAGAAGAAGGGAGCCACTTTTGAGATTTTAAGTATTTTTTCTCTGTTTATTTGCTAAGTTTTTCTGCATAGCTGCCTAGCTTGAGCATTTTCTGGCTTGTTAAACTTGATTTCTGTATTAGTAGCTGTATTTAGAGCACAACCAAAAGCTGTTTGCTGAATTTCCTGTTTGCACTTAATTTTAAATCGTTTTTTTCTTAAAACATGCATATTTTCTGTCCTTGACCTAGCACTCTTGTGTGGGGTCATTTACTGCACTGTTATAACTTGATATTACTTGTGAACCTCTGCTATCTCTGTAAAAAACAAAAACAAAAAAAAATATTGTTTTTTCCCACTTTTCTGAGAGTTAAAAAAGTTCAGTTACAGGCTTGCTGTTCCTGAACTGTTTGAAAGTTTCTGTGAGGCCATTTTGCTTGGGCTGAAGGAGGGTCTCTGTGTTCATCAGTGGCAGTGACTAACATTGAGCAGCTTCCTGCCCCGGAGGTGGTTACTGACTTGAAACTGTAGTTTTATTGGCCACTAGGGTCATTTCCATAACTCCTTCATTTGTCCTCAGAGGAGTGGTTTAAGGCAGTAACTTGTAGTTTATTTGGCCATTTTGGGTCATTTCCTGTCTTTTCCAGCCCCTGCTATAAAGCACGATTTAGCCTTGATTTAGCCCGATTGAGTTGCTACTGTTGCACACTAGGGCAGCGCGGTTAAGCAGGTTTAAACTATTCGGGCTACCTAAAGTCCACTCTTCAAATTTTCCCTTAAAACTACCTTCCTCGAACTATACTACTGATCTAATCAGCGTATCCTATAATTAAGAAGATCATCTCTACTTGACTCCAAGTAGACTATTCTCTATCTGTTAAACGTAACACTTGCTCCTACAGTACTTATTACCTTGATACGGCACTCTTGTCATAGATAGTACCCCAAAAGGCAACCCCCATTTCTCGGTCACCCACGTCCCCGGAATCTTTTTAAAGTTTTTTTGTCTATTCCTTCTAGCATGTCGAGGGATCAGTTGCTAGTGTCCTCTCCTGCTCAGCTGGTGAACCTGGGAATATTGAGGCAATGTTACAATTGCCTCATGTACACAGACAACCCTCTCCTCCTCCCACAAAACACAAATACATGCGAGATGCAACTATACGGCCAAACTGGAGGCTGAGCTCTCTCAACATAGGACTGGCAAGACCAGTCAGGAGGAGAAGGTTACCACACACACTATAGACCCAGTCTCACATATTACCATTACAACCTCAAATCATACACATAAACACACAAAGACATTCTCGGAGGCTCTGATCAAAAATCTACCAAAACAGCAGAGGCCACCAAAGCAGACACCCAAACAACCACCACCTCAGAACACAACACCTGCAACACATAGACCTCACAGTCAGAGTGTCAAACAGTCACAGCCCTTAAGGCCAAACACAATGCCAGACACACTAGTCATTGGTGACTCCATAGTCAGACACACTGACGTCACACTCACCAGACTGAGTAAGGAGAAGGTCACAGTAAGCTGCCTGTCGGGCGCTAGAATCCGCCACATAACGCAAGCACTCAGGTCTCTCAACAGCAGGTACAAATATGACTCAGTCATTGTCCACGCTGGTGTAAACGACCTGAGACGCACCTCCTTGGACTACATGAAAAGAGACATTGAGGAGCTCTCTGATTATGTAGCCCAGACAGGTATGACCCTGACCTTGAGCAGTATCCTACCTTCACCAAGAATGATGCCACAATACAGAGATAAGATGATCAGCTTTAACAATTGGCTTAAACACTGGTGTCATTCAAAGGGGATCCAGTGTCTGTCTGCCTGGGATGACATGCTGGACAAGCCACGCTGCTTCCAAGGGAAGGCTTGCACCTGTCACCCTGGGATTCCGGATATTGGCAAAGGCTCTTGCCACCCCATAGTGCCTTTTTAGGCAAGGCTCAAATTCTAAACCTACCACCCTAGAACACAAAAAGGAAAAAAACTAAGGGTAATGCTGCTCAATGCCAGAAGTCTAAATCTCAAAATGCACGCACTCGAGGCCCTTCTCAGTATGGAGAACATCGATGTCTGTGCTGTGACAGAAACCTGGTTCAAGGCTCCTGAGAGCACCCCAGCTATCAGGTTTTACCTCATATCATGCGTTCCAGCCCCAAAATCTGGACAATACCAAGAAAGGAGGGGGGGTATCCATATTCATCAAGGACACCCACACCTCAAGACTGGTGGCAACGCACGATGCATCGGAGACCATCCAGGTGCAATTAACCATAGGCAAGACTGCTCTGCAAATTGTAGCATGTTACAGGCCACCCTCACAAACTCAGGAACCTCACATGGCCTTCCTGAAAACACTAGAGGGGATAAATGTATCACCAAACACCATCATACTAGGTGACTTCAATTACCCTAATATAGACTGGGAACACTACTCAAGCCCAAACACCCTAGCCCAAAAGTTCCTGGAATTCATAAACTCAAATGCCATGGAACAACTAGTCATCATCCCCACAAGAGGAGATAACATACTTGATCTCATCATCACGAACATGGGAGCACAATGTTCAACACCGGAGGTGTACCCCTCACTGGTGAGATCAGACCACAAACTAATCTCGCTGGAGGTCCTCATCCCACCCCCACCTGAAATAAAAAAAACCACAGTAAAGAACTTCTCAAAAGCCGACTTCACACTTCTAAAGACTAGTGTGGTCTCCTTTAAGGCCCCGAGCCGGCAGTGGGAAAACAGTACTCAAGCCGCTGAATCACTTACAAATGCCTTCTACCAGCACCTGCAGGACTGCATGGATAAGGCAATCCCAAGCAAAACAAAGACTCTTTGTACCAAAGGCAAGCATCCAGTCTGGTGGACCCCAGCCATAAACAAACTCTACAACAAAAGGAGGAAGCTACTACAAGATAGAGCAAAATCCTTAAAAGGTAAGACACCCTTGATCACTATAAGTAAAAAACTAAGAGCTCTCATAAAATCATCCAAAGCAAATTTCGAGAGAAAAATAGCTAAAGACTCAAAAGACAATCATAAGGCCTTCTTTAGCTATGTTAGAAACCTGGGAGGAAACTCCCAGATATGCTCAGAGCTAGTTCAAAATGATGTGAAGATTACTGATCCTACAGACATTGCCAACATACTGGCTGACAGGTTTAGTGCAAACTTCTCCCCCTCCCCAAAGGAGAGATATCTATACCAAAGGCTTGCAGCGCCCCAAAGATCTCCGGCGCCCAAGTGAGAACTGCTCTCTCCAAAGCAAAGAACACAGCATCCATGGGACCTGATGGTGTCCCCGGCTGTGTGCTCCATGAACTCAATGAGGAATTAAACCCACAGCTAGGACAGCTGTTTAATCAAAGTCTTACCTCTGGATACGCACTCCAGGAGTGGCGCACTGCAACTGTGGTACCACTTCACAAAGGCGGTGCCTCCACCGACCCTGGAAATTACCGGCCCATTAGCTTGACAAGCCTTATCTGCAAAGCCATGGAGAGGATCATAATGGACCTCATAAATAAAGACATAGGGAATTTGCAGACTTTGGATCCAACCCAGTTTGGCTTTGTCAAAGGCAGATCATGCCTTTTAAACTTGGTTGACTTTTTCGAAAAGTACAGTTTTGTACCTACCATAAATGTAGATGTTCGAGGATCCCCATTGCTGCAGTCCTTACTATTGGGTAGTCCGCTGTCCAGTCGGCCCGAATACCAGAGTATATGGCTGACGTCGGTCCAGGGCGCGGTGACGGCGCGTCAGTCGTCAGGGGGGTACGCTGACGCATGACCGATCATATCCTCAGCCTTTTCTTGCCCCAGATGTCACAAGACCCTAAAAAGACAAGGCCCAAAATACCTGCACCAAAGATATGTACAATATATCCAAGAATATATACAAAAATATCAGCATGTAACCTCACCTACACAACCACCCCTAAACACAGAGGGAAGGAGGGAGGGTTAGTTGGAGCATGGGGATCCTCGAACATCTACATTTATGGTAGGTACAAAACTGTACTATGTTCTTCGCTGTTCCCCATTGCTGCAGTCCTTACTATTGGGTAGAATCCCAAAGCAGAGGTAGGAGGCTGGCAAATCATAAAGAAGCAGGAGCTGACAACATGCCTTGCAAAACAGCTGTGGCAAAACCAGCCCTAGACTTAGAGAAGATAGGAAGGTGATAATGCTTAGAGAAAGTATGCACTGAACTCCAAGTAGCTGCTTCCAAAATATCCTTAGTTGCCACCCCTTAGAAATGCTGTTGAAGTGGCAGTAGCCCTAGTGGAATGAGGCCTAATCCCAGCTGGAATCTCCTTGCCATGATGGGAATAACAAAATGCAATGCAAAGCCAATCCACCTAGAAATAGTTTGTTTTGACACAGGCTTGCCCTGCTTAACTCAAAGCAAAAGAAACAAACAACTGCTGAGACTGCCTAAAATCCTTAGTCCTGCTTAAATAATAATTGCCTGTGTACATCTAAAGTGTGCAAAATCTTTTCCCTTTATTTTGGGGTCTGCATAAAAAGTAGGCAAATGAATAGTTTGGTTTAAAGCCACACTAGAAACCACCTTAGGCATAAAGGAAGGATTAGATACCCTATCCTTATGGAAAATCAAAAGGGCTCTACTGCCATAAGGCCTGCAACTCAGACACCCTTCTTGCAGAAGTAATAGCCAACAGAAAAGCAGTCTTCCATGACAAGTATTTCAATTCAGCAGTAGAGGCTCAAAAGGTTAAAGGTAAGTTTTTCCAACACAAAATTGAGATCCCAAGCAGGAGTAGGAGCTCGGGGTCTTATATTCTTCCCCTCTAAGAAACTGCTTGAACAAAGGTTGCGAAAACAATGGTGGGTCACAATCATAGTGAGCTGAAATTGCTGCAGCATGAATCTTAATGGAAGAGAAGGACAAACCTTTGTCCAATAACTCAGTAAGATATTGAAGAGCCACACTCAAATTAGGCTCAGAAATCTCCAAATTCTTTGCTGTACTCCAAAATAAAATCTCTTCCATTTTTCTGCGTACACTTTCCTTGTACTAGGTCTTCTAGCTTCCATAATCACATTTAAAACTTGTTGAGGAAGTTGAGACCTGCTGTGTTTCAACACAGAATATGCCAGGCTGTTAGATGAAGAGAGTGAAGCTTGACATTGAGCAGATGACCGTCCTTCTGAGATAACAGATGAGGAATCAGAGGTAAAGGCCATGGAGGCTTCTTTACCAGACTCCGTAGTGGGTACCAGTGTTGCCGAGGCCAATCTGGAGCTATCAAAATCATCCTTGGCCTGTCTTGTCTGACCTTTAATAGTACCTTTGGAAGAAGAGGCAGAGGTGGAAAGGCATACACATGAAGGTTTTTCCAACTGAAAGACAGAGCATCCACTTTCCAAGCTGTGTGATGAAACCCCTTTGTGCAATACTTTGGCAGCTGGTGGTTTAGTGGAGAAGCGAACAGATCTATGTCTGGAGTTCCCCATGACACTGTCAATTTCTGAAATACATGAAGATCCAGTTTGGGATCCATGATTTGTCTGCTTAACACATCTGCTAAGGAGTTCTGTGCTCCCGCAGAAACCTTGCCTGAAGAGTTAGTTGCTCCCATAAAATCATTGCTTGCCTGCATAGAGGATAAGAATGTGTTCCCCTTGCTTGTTGATGTACCACATGACAGTTGTGTTGTCTGTTAGAATCAACACCTGCCCTGCTCCTTGAAAGCCATTAATGCAAACTGGACTGCTAACATCTCCTTCATGTTGATATGTAGATGCTGTAGTCTGACAGGCCACTTGTCTTGTATCCTGTTTAGATTTAGATGAGTTCCTCAGGCAATGTCTGAGGCATGTGTCGCTAAAATCTGACTCGCCTCTGGCCGGGTCACAGAGAGTCCTTTTGTAGGTTGTGACATTCTGACCCACCACAAAAAACTTTTTTTTTAGGCAGGTATTATTTTGAATGACAGTTGATCCAATCCTGGCAGTGCTGTGTCCATACATTTTTGAGATACCATTGTTCCTTCCATATGCAGTTTTGCAGTGGGAGCACAGAAAATAAGATGAACCCTATGCCATGAACCCTAATGCTTGAAGGACATGTCCAGGCAGTGATGAGATATAGATGAGAAGTAAAGTGATAGACTCTCTTTTGTTTGTCCGTTTTAAAAAAGGCCATCTGCTGTATTCAGTCTCACACCACACCCAGACATGTCTGTCTTGAGAGGGGAGACTGACTGGACTTTATTTATCATTCTCCAGACCCACCTGAGCTAGCTGCTTGCAACTGCTATTCAGATGCTGTAGAAGGTCTTCCTTTCTTTGAGCCAGAATCCAGGCAATCAGGCAGTCGTCCAAGTAAGGACAGATTTGAATTCCTTGAGTACTGAATCACTGGAGCAGAACCTTTGTGAACCTTTAGATACAAGATAAGGGCAATGCAGATAAGCGATAATGGCAATGCAGAAGATCAATGCAGAGAATTTCCTTGCTGCAACTGGCGTATAGGCGCACAAACATAGCTTCCTTTGAGAGAAAAAGTTATTCAGAGATAAAATCAACATCCAGCAGAAAAAAAAGGCTGCTGTAATAGCTGTTGTAAAAACTTGGGAATGTCCATAAGTGTTTGATAACAGATAAATCAAAAATTGGTCTCCGCCTTCTTTCCGTTTTCCCCTTCTTTGGTACTAGGAACAGGCGATCCTTTCTAGGCCCTAAACTGGGACAGGAACTGGCTGAATGGCCCCAGAAATTTGAAATTTGCTCGTGAGTTTCTTTGTCTTTTTTTCTGTGGTGCACTTCTCTGATGTGCCTTTGAAAGGAGGCATTGTATGGAAATAAATAACCATGGTGAATGATATATCCACCCATCTGTCTTGAATAGTAATTAAATTTTTCTTTTTCTTTGAAAGAGGACAGTCTCCTCCCAAAGGAGCTACCAGACGAGAATCTACTGGCAGCTGAAAAGGCAAGTCATTGGTCTGAAGTCTGAGCAGGTGAAGCAGGATATCACCCCTTAGCAGGCCAATTTCTACTACTTAGCTTTGTCCTCCATTTTCTTTAAACTGCTTCCACAGGCCAAAACCAACAAACACATCAGACTGTAAAGAGCAATCAAAATCCTTGTGTTGCTCATGCTCAATTCTGATCCTGATCCAGGCATGCCTGGCGAGAACAGAACTACTGGGTGGCAACCACCCCTCGAGGAGGCCTGTACAGCATCAAAAAACCACATTGCAAAAGAATGCTTACCCACTGACACACATGAACCAAATCCAGCAACTCTTCTTTCAATACCTTCCGCCAAAGCATCCACCACCTTAGATTTCATGTGAAAAGAGATAATTTTGATTTTTTTAATGTGTGAAACTGACAATTCAACGCTGGCTAGAGTGGAAGAAGTATAGTATTTTCCTTTCTTTCCCCAAAGCCCAAAGCCCTTGCCTTATCAGTGGGAGGAGTGGGAACCACACAGGCCTTCCACACCTTTAGGCCCTGAGAAACAGTTTCTGGTTCTGGGTCTCTCTAAAGGAAAACAACATGAACTTGGCACAGCTTCAGGCCCTATCGTACCTATATCGGGCTTAACAGGAGCAGGAGGCAAAGAGTCAGGGTTCAGGAACTCTCAAACATCTTCAACACCACCACATTCACAGGTATAGGTAGCTAGCTGGGGGCCTAAAGGTAAAAAAGCCTTTCCCTTCCCTTAATTTCCTCACCAGAATCAGAGTGGCTCTTCCCTCATGGAATCTCTGAGATGGTCTGGAAAGTAAGAAACTTGAGGCAGGAATGCTCAGGAGAATCATGTGGAATCATAATCATCATAATCAGAATAAGAAGCTGCAACTTCATGAAGACTCAGAGAAGAAGAAGACTCACTGGGTTGAACTCTCAACCCTCCTATTCCACTCGGTTTCACCCTAGGCCTTTTTTATCAGGGGGGGGCATAATCTTTCTAATCAACATATTTTACATAGGTGCATAACCCAAAATGCTAGGGAAGGGCCCCAAGAAACCTGAAAGCTGAGAAGCCCCCACAAGCTCTGGAGGCAGAAGGCAAGGAGAAGAGAGGCTCTAAGAAGAAGGGGAAGAACAGTTACCTGAGTTAACTGACCTCAGCCTGCGCCTGCTCTAGAAGCCTGCCTACCTGAAACCTAACAGTCCTGTACTGCCTGAGACTCAGCAAGACTCTCCTGGTCCTGTCTCCGGCTCCCCTCTGTCAAGCCCGAAGAACCGACGCCCGACTGCCGCCGCCACACATCGCGTGTCGCTTGTTTTACTCACTCCACTTCTTTTTTCCTTAAGGCATTTTTTAAGCATTTTATTTATAATTGCAACGCTTCCATAAACCAAACACAGTCTCCTACAGTCTAAACCCAAACACTAACCTGTAACAGTCTAACAGTCAGCAATGCAACAACGCTTTCCAACCTAGCCAAAAAGCGGCATCCAACAACGTATACAACCTGTATGGTAGGGTATGTACCACAAATACATCAAAATAAGAAATTTCTGTTTCTTTTCCATCCGGTTAATAAATACTCTTCAAAAAAAAACCAAAATGTTCTAAAAGGAATACCAAAAGCTGGAATTTCGGGTCTGAAATTCCGCTTCGAAAACAGAAACGGCACCCGCAAAAACTCAAGAACGCTTCTGCTTCGCCAAAAAAAGACTGAAAAGATTGATATGCGCGCGTCATAATGATAGTACCCTGACGACTCGAGCCCAGCTCACGCCCCTGACCATCGCCAGCCCATCTAACTCTGGTATCGGGGCCGCCTGGACCGGAGACAACCATATAGTAGGACGCAGCAAATGGACTAGGAAGAACATCAGTCACCAAAGCCATTGATGAGGAAAGGCAGTCCATACAGCCTACCTCGATCTGGCTAAGGCCTTCGATACAATACCCCATTCGGGTATCATTGAAAAACTCATCAGCTTAAATGTCAACCCATACATCACAAGATGGG
Source organism: Protopterus annectens (assembly GCF_019279795.1). Taxonomy (NCBI): domain Eukaryota; kingdom Metazoa; phylum Chordata; order Ceratodontiformes; family Protopteridae; genus Protopterus; species Protopterus annectens. Next base: position 579,877,014 of record NC_056730.1, on the reverse strand, counting down.
TTGCAAACTGGCTGAGTGACAGAACCCACAGGGTCAGAGCTGCTGGCGCCATGTCAGACTCAAAGCCTGTCACAAGTGGTGTCCCACAGGGCTCAGTCCTGGGCCCACTCTTGTTTGGCATCTACTTTTCCAAGTACAAGCAAACACAGGAGGGTTATGGCTGACAAAGTTTGCAGATGACTGCAAACTGGGCCATAGTAGAAAACACATCTGACACAGATATCCTTCAGAAGGGTCTCACAGAAAGCGGATAACTGGTGCCAGAGCCACGGCCTAAAGTTAAATGCCAAAAATGCATAGTCATACCCTTCGGGAAAAACAAGGTTACCCCTAGCTACCAAATAGGTGGCAATCCACTGAGCACAGAAGAAGTTATCAGGGACCTGGGGACCCAGGTTGATAGTAGTCTGTCATTCGACACCCATGTAGCTAAAGTAGTTAGGAAGACCTTCTACATTGCCTACCTTATCATGAAGGGATTCTCATCTAGATCAAGGGAGGTCATAGTCTCCTTTACTCATCACTCATCAGACCAATGATTGAGTACAATGCCCCATTGGAATGTATCTGACCCGACACTTGCAGCAGCTGGAGAGGCCACAAAAGTTCCTCACCAAAAGGATAAAGGGTCTCAAAATCTGTCCTATGCTGCCCGACTGAAAGAACTCCAGCTCTATTCAGTCGCCACCGCTTGCTCAGAGGTGACCTTTGCCTAACATACAAGGCCATGTCAAACCCAGATTGGATGAATATGCTTCACCTCAAAAATCTAGATCCATCAGAGCCACAAGGGCGGGAGACTTAAACCTTGACACGGCTATTAATAGGACGTGCTGGACGGATAGACTCATCACCCAAAGACTCCCTATGCTGTGGAACAAAATCCCGGTACATGTGAGGCAGAGCACCTCGCTGGCCTTGTTCAAGAGAAATCTTGACCAATGGATGGGAGATCGCAGATATACCCCAGGGATTACCTCAGTGTCACTGCTCGACAGAGGCACAGCAAAATAATGGGTATAGTTCCCCATACTAAAGGGGTGGCGTAAGCCACAAAACGATGGGCTAGGCTTGTAAATGCCCTCGGGCAGATAGCCTAGTATGAACCTATGAACCTATGAACCTATGACAGGATGCTTCAAAAACCAGGCATAGAACACATCTCAGCAGTCTGTAGCAAATACAGTACGAGGATAAGGCTTTGACACAGCCCCGCACAGGACATGTCTATACCATGTAATCTTTTTGTGAGGAACCTCTGTGGATAAATCCAGTTGTATATGCCAGGTCAGGTACATACCAAAGGGGGCACTGTACTCAATGACTGGTCTAATGAGGGCAAAGTACAACAGAAAAATGGCATCTTTGGACCTAGCTGCCATACCCTTGACTATATGTTGTGAACATAGTAGGCATATGATGATCAAGGGCCAAGTCACCATGGACAAGCATTCTCAAATCCCTGATCACAGGGTCAATTCTTAAGGGTGTTTTATCAGCGCAGTAATCTCCTGTGGTGAATGTCTTTCAGAAAGATACTATTATGCATATTTTGCATAGTTTTAGATAGTGACTGTGGCATCAGTTACTAGTCTGTGTCAGGTCTTCTTAGATGATGGTTTGTGTCTTTAAGAGATTCTATGACTGCATCTAGTTTGCAACTGTAAGAACTTGGTCAGCCAGAGGCATATGACATTGGCCTTGACTTCAGAGAAATAGACAAAGAAGCAGCCTCAACAGTAAGCCCTGGAGGACTCTGCTAGTGACTGGCCTTTTGTGGAAGCAGACTCACCTATCCTGGTTTCTTTTGCCCTTTGAGCCAGATGGCTATCTGGTGTGAGACACTGGTTTATATCTAATTTTCTGAGCTTGTCAACAACCCTAAGTGACCTGCTTTGGCAAGGTCACAGTAGGCAACTAGGCATCATTTTGCCCTTGTCCATTGCTTTGGTAACCTTTAAAAAATAAGTCCACCATCACCTGCCCTTAATGAAACAACCTGAGAAGGATTCGATGACTGAAGGTTTCCTACGTCATTATTTATCTTCTCCATGACTATTCGTTCCATGGTCTTACATATGGGACTAGTCCAGCTTATGGCTTGGTCAAAGGAGTAACTGTTAAAGAGTCCTCCATTCACTTGGCATGAGGCCTGTTTGCAAGCTACACTTGACTAGTGCTTCTAGTGGCCCCAAAAGGTCACGTTTCATGCTACTGAGGAGGCATCCTGGAACATGGTCAGGTCCCATCCATGCACTATGTTTGGCTTTGGAGAGTGCATTGCAGATCTGTTCCCTAGTAATAGATGGGAGAGCTATGGTTGGGGGTATTTCTTGAGAGGTGTCTGGGAAGAAAGTGAGGTAAAAGTGGAGCTGAATTTATTGACCAGTAGACTGTTATATTCTCCAGTACAGTATAAGTGTCCCACTTACAATTACTTCAGCACATTGTTGTATATTGCCTTGTGCGTTTTTGGTTATAGCTGAAGAAATCCTGAGAGGCTATGTTTACCTCAGATTAGGCTTTGGTAGACTTAACTAGTCCCCTGAGTTGTTTACTTACTTTGATGAGAGTTTTTACCTTGCTGAGTGTTGCATTTCTTATTTTTAGCCACAATTTTCTTTTTTTTGTTATGCAACCTATTGATGTTGGGATTTCACTACCGTGGCTGGGTTTTTTTTGTTCTACTTTTGTTCTGCGCTTATTTTGTGTAGGTACCACTGTCTCTATGGAGCTGTATACATGACTGTAAAAGTTTTTTTTCTGAACAACTGTGCATAGACAGCAGTGTTCTGAGTTTGGAGGGACTTGAAATTTTGCCAGGGTGTCATTTGAAAGTAGTAAATTTGCCTTAGAGTAATGCCCAAAAATCTCAGTGTTTCCTGGTGTCTCGGGTATAAGCATAAGTATAAAAGATACACGCAGAAGTGGAAAGAAGAATAAAAAAGAGGTAAGATGAAAAAAAAAGTTATGTACTCATCATAACATCCCATCTATGTTGCCCATTTTCAATCTTCCTCAACATGTGGGTTCGGCCACCTTCTTACAGCTCGTGGATACTACAAACTCTCAAGGTCCTCACTTACCCATAATGCAGCAGTCCCTCCCTTTCCCCAGATATTGTTTAATGTCCTTTATTATATATAGCAATGAAATTAAAACCTTTATATGGAAAGTCACTATCTGGAGAAAAACAACAAGAGTTCAGTTCCTGTAAAAATTTCCCGTTCTTCCAAAAATCATCAGGAAAAAAGGGCAGGGGGATGGAGGGAGAGGAGTTGAAGAAGAATGAAAATGGACAACACAGATGGAACATTATGGTGAGTACATAGCTCCCTTATCGGATGTTTTCAATTTTCATTCATTTCTCAACATGTGGGACAGAGTCCCCAGCTACTTGAATCCCAGGTGGACTCTAAGTAAGGATATTCCTAAGTACTATTGAGCAGAAGCCTGCTCTTCCCCTACAGACCAGATCGGACTTGTAATAAGCAATACAGGTATGAGGATTAGCTCACACGGCAGCCACACAAATATCATCCATGGAAGACCTGGATATAAATGCTGATGAAGTTGTTATGGACTTAGTTAAATGGGCTCTTAAAGGCTTTGGGAATGCCAGACCAAACTTGTTATACGCAAAAGACAGGCAGTTACCCATTTTCACAAAGTTACTTTGGTAGCTGGTTCTCCCAATTTCATTTCCGAAAAGGATACGAATAATTGATCTGATTTTCTAAACTTCTCTGATCTGTGAAGATAGAAACATAATTGTCTCTGGACTTCTAATAAATGCAAAATGTATCCTTTGTTTGAAAATTCTGGAAAGAACACAGGGAGGTTAATAAATTGATTAATGTTAGATCCTGAAACGACCTTAGGAAGAAAGGAAAGACTGGTTCTTAAGGACACCATATCCTTACGAATTATTAAATAAGAAGACATAAAGGATAAAGCGTGAAGTTCTGAAACTCTCCGAGCTACTGTTATGGCTATCAGGAATATTGTTTTCCAAGTCAAGTATTTCAAATCACATTTTGCAGCCATTTCAAATGTTTTTTTGAGTCAGGGCCTGTAGCATTAAATTCAGATCTCATGGTGGAGTAGGATCTTTAAAGGGTATTGAGTAGAAAGGTTCCCTTTATAAATGTCTTACAAAGACGCGAAGAAGCCAACATGGAATTATCAACTTCAATATGGAAACTGGAAATGGCAGTTTGCTGAACCTTAAACGTGGAGGAACTAGCCTCATTATTAAAGAATGAAGCCATGAATTCAAGAATGTTAGATATCGGTGCTGAAAAAGTATTGATGTCTTGCTGCTGTGCCAAAAAACAAGAAGTTATGTACTCACCATAACGTTTGATGTATGTAGTCCATCTCGCCTCACATTCTTACCCATGGGTTCGGAGCCGAATATCGGCTCCGACTCTGCCTATTTACTAGCTCAAAAGTCTCTGATTGGCTGGGCTAAGAGGGTATCCCATAGTACACTGCTTCACATCCCCAGAACTAGTTTGCTGCAAACAACTCAGTTATTGCATACATAACACACATCCAACAAACAAATTATCCAAACAAATTAATCAAAGGGACTCTGCATGACAAAATTTTACCTCCAAATCCTCCAGGCAGGGGGAAGGCGGGAGGGTAAGTAAGAATGTGAGGTGAGATGGACTACATACATCGAACGTTATGGTGAGTACATAACTTCTTGATGTAATAGTCCTATCTCGCCTACATTCTTACCCATGGGACAGCGTCCCTAGCACCTACAACCTGAGTGGCTCATAGGAAAATACTCCTGAGACCTGAGGAACCAAATGAAGATCTGCCCCTGGAAACCACGTCCAATTTGTAATGAGAGACAGAAGTGTGAGGAGAAGCCCAAGTGGCTGCAGCACATATATCATCCATCGACAATCTAGCTTGATAGGCTGTGGATGTGGAGACAGCTCTTGTGGAGTGAGCTTTAGGTGGAAAGGGCAAAGTTTTACCTGCTGTGTGATAAATGAAGGAAATACAGCTGGCTATCCATCTAGAGAGTGTGACCTTGGATACCGGAGAACCAAGCCAGTTTTCGGAAAAGGAGAAAAAGAGTTGGTCAGATTTCCGAATATCTTTTGTCCGATGGAGATAGAAGCGTAACTGTCTATGTACATCTAATTGGTGAAATCTGAACTCTGCCTTGTTGGAAAAATTGGGGAAGAAAACTGGCAGCTCAATAGACTGATTTATATTAGACAGGGAAGCCACTTTGGGAAGGAATGACGGATTTGGTCTAAGGGAGACACCATCTTTATGGAAGATCAAATATGGGGGTTTGATGGAAAGGGCTTGGATTTCGGAGACCCGTCTCGCTGAAGTGATAGCAATTAAAAAAGCTGTTTTCCACGTTAGAAACTTTAACTCGCAGGTAGCTGCAGACTCGAAGGGTGGAAGAGTGAGGGCTTGAAGAACAAAATTGAGGTCCCAGTGCATAACGGGTTGTGATACTGGGGGACGAAGCAATAGTGTACCTTTAAGGAATGCTTCACATAGTCTGTGCCATAAGGCTAGGCTCATTGGCCATGTGGAAATTTGATATAGCCGCCAGCTGAACTATAACGGTGGCTGAAGCGGACCCCTGATAGAACAATATAGACAAAAATTCCAAAACAGAATCAATTGGAGCCATGTAGGGATCAATGCTTCTGAAATGAGCCGAAATAGAGAATCTTTTCCATTTGCTAAAGTAGATTTTTTAGTGGATGGTTTATGAGAGGACGACAAGATATGGACTACATCTGGCAAAGAATTATGGCATCTGACTAAGGATGGAAGTGGAGTAGCCAGGCTGTCAGCTGGAGTGTCCTCAGAGAGGGGTGGAACTGTCCCGACATGTGTGTCAGTAAGTCTGGAAGGGGTTCCAGAATCCAAAGAGTATCCACAAGGTAGGGTTGAAGGATGGCGAACCATACTTGATGAGGCCAGTGTGGGGCAATCAGAATCATCCTGCTTCCTAAGGATTGTGCTTTCTGAATCACCCTTGAGAGAAGGGGAAATGGAGGGAAAGCATAAAGCAGACCGGAGGGCCAATTGTGAGCTAGAGCATCCCTGGGTGATTCCCCCGGTGGGGGGGGGATCAGCGAGAAGTAGTTGCTGCATTTCGCATTGAGAGGGCTGGCAAAAAGGTCGCACCAAGGTTGACCCCATCTGCTGAAGATTCGCTCTACCACCAGGCAATTCAGGGACCACTCGTAGGGCATAAAAATCACCCTGCTTAGCTGGTCCGCTATCACACTGGTCTTCCCCGGGATGTGCGTTGCCACTAGAAACCGTTGCGAAGCTACTGCCCAATGCCACATGCACATGGCCTCCCTGAATAGTGGACAAGATCGGGTTCCTCCTTGCTTGTTGAGATACCACACTACTGACATGTTGTCTGAGTGTATCACAATAGTCCCTAGAGGGAGGACTTCTTGAAGTGCCTGCAACACAAGAAGCACTGCTCTCATCTCCAGGACGTTTATGTGCAAATGTATCTTGTGCTCCTGCCACGTGCCTTGGACCATCCTGCCGAGATAATGCCCCCCCCCCACACACCCTATCTGGGAGGCGTCCATGGTCACTGTGGCCACAGGGATGGGTGGAACACAGGGTTTTCCTACGTTCAAGTTGTTGGTGCACAGCCACCAACGGAGGTCCTGCTTGCATTTGTCCGTAATTAGGATCGGATGGGATAGCAGAAGTCTTTGGAGAGACCATTGGACAAAGAGAAGCCATTGAAGAATTCTCATGTGTAATCTCGCTAACGGGACAAACATGATAGTGGCTGCCATGGTCCCTAGAAGTTGAAGAATCAGTCTTGCCTTTGCATGTCTCAGAGGCATCAGCATGAGAATTTGTTGTTGCAACCCTGTGATTCTTTCTTGAGGTAGGAACGCTCGCATTTGAATGGTGTCCAGCTCTGATCCTATAAAGGTGACACGCTGTAAGGGCAACAAGACAGATTTTTTCTAGTTTATCGTGATGCCTAATTGGTGACATAGACTGATGGTAGTGTCCCTGGTCTGAATTAGTAGATGCCTGGTGGGGGTGGTGAGGAGCCAGTCGTCCAGGTACGGAAACACCTGGAATCCTTGACGTCTCAAGTGAGCCGTCACCACTGCCATACACTTGGTGAACACCCTGGGGGCTGTGGTGAGACCAAAGTGCAGGGCTCGAAACTGGAAATGTCTGGCTCGCAGCCGGAAGAATAGATGACACCTGGATGCCCTGTCCATTTTGATATGGTAGTGAGCATCCTTCTGGTCGATGGAGCACATCCATACTTCCTTTCCCAACAATGGGAGAAAAGATTGTAGGGTGACCATACGGAACTTCGACTTGTGTACATAATGGTTGAGTTGACTGATCTAGTATGGGTCTCAGGTCCCCTGTTCTTTTCGGCACCAAAAAGAATCTTGAGTAAGTCCCTAATCCGATCTCGTCTGAGGGGACTGGTTGGATGACTCCTTTTTCTAGCAGCTGAGATATCTCTGAGGCTGCTTGATCCCTTTGACTAGGTGGAACGTCTGGGATTTTTCTGATGGGAGGGGGGTACTGAAGAGAATGGAATGGTGTAACCTCCGGAAATTATCCTTAATACCCATCGGACCTGGGTGATGTTTTCCCAGGCTTCCGGACACAAGGAAATTCGACCCCCGACTGGCTCCGGACAAGCACAGTTGGGCACACCCTCAGGAATGAGTATGGGTAGCCATGAAAAGAGTCGCGGTCCCCAGAATTGCGGGGGCCCCCTCTGCCTCTGGGGTGACGTCTCCCTGAATAACTCCCCCCTCCCCTGCCTCGGGAGGGGGTTTCACCTTGTGCGGCAGGAAAAAACCTTTGTGATTTCTTGAACCACATCTTTCCCCCTCACTGAGCCTTGGGATAAAGCCTAGACGGGAGTGAAAAACGGACCCCTATGGCAGATAGGGTCTTTCCCTCTTGCTCGCACCTGGTGAGGGTGTCTTTCACTTTGATCCCAAACAAGGAGGAACCATCAAAAGGGGCATCAGTGAAGGAAGACTTGAAGGCCTCCGCAAAGTGACACAGGCGCAGCCAGGCTTGCCTTCTAAGGGCTACACCTGAGCTGGCTGCCCTACTCACTCCCTCGGCCGCATATGAAATGAGTTGCATGGACGAGTTTGCGATGGAGTTGAGGGTAGAAACCTGTGCATTGACTGTCTGAGCCACTGATTCAGGTATGTTACTCACAAGAGTATCTCCCAACTCCTTAAGGAGATCTCTCTGGAGCAGAGTGAAATGAGATAAGTAATTCAGTGACCTTAAGGTGAAGGTGGCTGAAGACAAGGTACGCTTCCCGTACCGGTCCATAGTCCTAGACTCCTTGTTAGGAGGATGGACCGAAGAGGAAGACTCTGCAACTACCTTCTGGGTGGCTGCCGCCACCACCATGGCATCTACCAGGACTCCCTTTGTCAGAAATTCTTTTCCGTGAGGGGCGGAGAGAAATTTGGTGGGGCGCCGAGGTACTGGCTCCACAGAATCAGGGTTTTTCCACACCCTTCGACAAATAAGGTCAAGAAGTTCATCGAAGGATGGAGACACCTAGGAGGCGGAAGGTTGAGCGCCAAAAACCTTAAGGAATACCGATTCCTCCTCAGAAGGGGTTTTGGAAGGCCAGTCGCCTCTTTGTTTCAGTATCTCCAGGATATCGGAGAAGGAAACATCATCAGAGGATGACTTGGGGGACCCTTCCGATTCCTCGAGGTCAGTATCAGAAGTGAGAGACTTGTCTTGGGAGTCTAAGTGCTCCCTCTTGCACAATTTCTTTCTGGGAGGGTCCTCAGGCACAGGCTCTGAGGGACCTTCAAAAAGTGGGGGACTGCTCGTGGGGGTATCCTTAGGGCCTGGCGCTCTGCTGTCCAAGGATAGGTCGGTGTCAGAAGCTCTCAGCAGAGTGGTAGGGGATGGAATGACAGACCCGAGTGACGTAGCTGACGACCTGGCCAGCGCGCTCCGCATGGCCCCGAAGGCGGCCCCCCTCCCCCCGAGTCCGAGGACCGACCGGCCTCCAAGGCCATGACCGGGATCCCCCTAGCCGATGCACCGAGTGGGAGACTCGGAACCGAAAGATGTCCCGAGGCATCCCCTTTGGGCCCGACCGAGGAGACCCAAGTCTCGAACCCTGTGGACGGAACCGACATGGTCGGAGCCGAGGTCGGCACCGATAAACCCGGAGGGGGTATCGATGCCGGCGCAGGAACATCACTCGGAGCGGAAAATACCGGCTCCGACAGCAAGGATGTGCTCGGAGGAGGAATCGATGAAACAACCATTGGAATTGGCTACGGAGCAGACTGGGTCGGAGCCGAAAACAATTTAGCCAACACCGGCGACTGCAGGAGCCTCTGCACCACCCTATCCACATCCAAATCAGAAAGCCTGGAGGATTTGGAGGAGATGGATGGAGACTGAGACCTCTCATCTGGTGAACCATGCCTCACACTCGGTGACCGGCTCTGAATAGGTTCGAGAATGATCGGAGCGGACGCTGATTCACTTAACACAGACACTTCCTGCGGCCCCGAAGACAGTGGAGCCGAGGAAGCAGTATCCAATATAGTAATCTTCTCCGGAGGCTCCGAAGATGCCGATGGAGCTGGAGACCTTTTTCTTGGACTTGGAGGACTTAGACTTCGACTGGGAGCTAGGAGCCGAATCTATAGCCTCCTCAAAAGATGGTTTAAGCAGTCCCTTTAAAATCAATTTGTTTTTCCACTCTTGGAGCACCCTAGGACTGAAGGCGTGGCAAAAGCTACATGACTCCTGTAAATGGATGGCTCCAAGACAGTAGACAGACAGAGTGTCCATCCGTGATGGACATTTTATATTTGCACTTTGAACACTTTTTAAAGCCAGAAGGCTTATGTTCTTTCTGATCTTTAGACATATCCGAGGAGTTAACAACTTCCAACAGGTGCAAAGCACAAAGCGTAACTACAGTTAACAACTACCAAAAAGGGTGGGAAGCCCACAACTTAGACAGCAGACAGTATCACAGAGAAGAGCGAAGCTCTTAACCAACAAACAATAGCAACAAGAACACAGAGAGAGTACCTCTAACTTAAACGGTTCTCAAAAAAATATATACAATAAGAAACAGACGAACTACTCAACTAAGGGAGGACTAGGTCCTCTAACTAAAACGGGCCTAGCCCGTGGGAAAAGTTAGGGATACCACAAAAAACACTACTAAACACACAAACACAACTACCGCAGCAAGAGTAGCTATTAAAATAGCTTTTTAAGTATAAAGCAACCAATTTCTCAAGAGAAACAAGTCAAAAAGGGTACTTAGCCACTGTCCGAGCTCTACAAGCGGCAAACGGGATCTGGGGATGCGAAGCAGTGTACTATGGGATACCCTCAGCCCAGCCAATCGGAGACTTTTGAGCTAGTAAATAGGCCGAGTCGGAGCCGATATTCGGATCCGAACCCATGGGTAAGAATGTAGGTGAGACAGGACTACATAACATCAAACTTGTTCCATTTGTTCTTGAACATTTCTCTAATGAAAGCTTTGTGGGAAGACAAAAGAATGTAGCATACCTGAGAAGAGAGCTTGGGGTCTCTGGCTATCAATGGAATTGGAGAAACCATATGGTCTACTTAGGCCCAAAATGTCCTGATGAATCATGTCTATCGGATGAGATAGGAGGTCTGGAATTGGATCCAGAATCCATGGCGGGTAAAACTAGATGAGGCCAAAGGAAGGGAAACCAAAGTTGTCGAGGCAAGTAAGGGGCAGTGAGGATGACTTTGCTCTTCAATCAGGATGCCTTTCTGTAGAAATGTGGGGATTAAGGGAGTTGGGGGATGAGCATAATGGATATCCGGGGGCCAATCATGTAGGACAGTGTCTCTCAGCAACTACCCAGGAGGAATTGGGGCAAAGAACCTGCTGCACTTGTTGCTCAGGGAAGATACAAATAGGTCACAGCATGGCTGGTCTTGCTAGTGAAAAATCATCTCCGCCACTTCCTTACTAAAAGACCACTTGTGAGGTAGTAGTATGGACCTGCTCAACTTGTCTGCTATCACACTGGATTCCCCCAGTATGTGCACTGCTATCAGAAATCGATTGAAAGAGATCGCCCACTGCCACACTCTCACATCTTCACGACATAAGGGGTAAGATCTGGTTCCTCCATGTTTGTACCATACTAAGGACATATTGTCCACTTGAATCTCAATAGTTCCAGAAGGGAGACAGTCTTAGAACACCTGCAACGTTAGGAGAACTGCTCTCATTTACAGTACACTGATATGCGTGCTGGCCTCTTCAGGGGACCAAGTGCCGTCAACAGTCTTTCCCAAAAAATGCACTCCACCCCCCCCCCCCAATCTGGGAGGCATCCATGCTCACCATGGCCTTGGGCTGAGGAAGGATAAATGGAAGACCTTGTAGTATTTGATCTGAGTTAGTCCACCACCAAAAGTGTTTTTTGCATGCCCGGATTTTACTGATCTCAGTGGACACAGGTTGATAGAATGGACCACTGGGTTGCTAATGTCCACTGAAGAATTCTCATACGGTGTCTTGCTAACAGAACTATTGCTGCGGACATTGATCCCAGTGTTTGTAAAATCAGACAGGCAGAAAGAGACTAGTTTTGAATCATTTTCTTCACTTAGAAATGATTAGTTTACATTTTCTTCACTTAGAAATGATTAGTTTACACCCTTGGCAAAGGAAAAGAAGCTGTCACTGATGTTGTGATGAATAAGGCCCCTATGAATGCTAATATTTGTGTCTGTTCCAGTTGAAATTTGTTGTGATTGACTGGAATTCCTAGAATGAAACAAATCTGGAGTACACAGTCTCCAGCTGTTATCAGAAGATGCTTGGTCAAAGTGGTTTTGAGCCACTCGTCTAGACAGGGAAACACCTAGAATCCCTGCAGCTTCAAGAGAGATGCTAATACTGCCATGCATTTGGTGAATACTCTGGGGGCTGCTGTGAGACCAAAGCGCAGTGATTTGAACTGGAAACGACTGGCTCCCAGCTGGAAGCATAGATATCGCCTGGACCATCTGTTTATTTTTATGTGCTAGTATACATCTGCAGATCTACTGAGCACATCCAGCTGTCCTTGTGCAATAAAGGCAATATGGACTGAACTGTGACTATCCGGAACTTGGTTATTTTGCACTGATTTGTTCATAATGTTGAGATCCAAAACTAGTCTCCAGTCCCGTTTTCTTTGGCACTAAAAAGAATCTTGAGCAAGTTCTGGGTCCTTTCTGGTCTGGGGGGACCTCTTGGATGACTTTTTTTTCTAGCAACTTTTGTATTTCTAGAGCTGCTGTTTTCCTCTGATTGAATGGAACCATCTATATCCAGGCTAGACTTTCCTGTGGGTAGTCTAGCCTGGATATAGATTTGCTGTGTCCATGACTATTTGTAGACTTCTAGAGCCCAAGCCTTTATGTGTTGGAGGGAAACCTTCTAGCTTAATTTTGTTTCTTAGAACTAGCCAGTTTTTTTGTTTCAGCACTTGTTCAGAACTTACTGTAAGCACTAAATAAGCTACAAATTACTACAGCACTCAATTTTCCTCACTGTCTAGAGGAAAACAGTTTCTAGTACTTAACAAATAAGCACCTATCCAGGCATGTCTAAGGGTCAGCCCCCCCGGTGTTTTCTCCTGTCTACCTGATGAATCTGGGCATCTTGGGGCAATGCAGTAATTGCCTCATGTACACAGACAACCCTCTCCTCCTACCACCCAACACTACAACCTGTGAGAGATGCACTTATATAGCCAAACTGGAAGCAAAGCTCTCTTCACCCAAGAATGGACTAGACAGACAACAGGAGAAGGTAAACACTTGCATCACACCACACTCAGCACATAGTCCCTCAAAACCTACACCACCAAAACACACACATAGAAAAACATAACACATACCTACATTCGCGGAGGCTCTCAGTAAAAACCTGCCCAAGCAACAGGGACCTCCAAAGCAGAAAAACAAGCAACCTCCACCCCCCAACACAACCCAAATGACACATAGCCCACAAACTCAGTGTGCCACTCAACCACAGCCCATAAGGCATAACAACGTACCAAACACTCTAGTCATAGGTGACTCTATAGTCAGGCACACTGATGTTCCACTCATCAGGCTAAACAAGGAGAAAGTTACTGTCAGCTGCCTGTCGGGTGCCAGGATCCGCCACATAATGCATGCACTCAGGTCACTCCACAACAAGTACAAATATAACTCTGTCATTGTCCATGTTGGTGTGAATGACCTGAGACGTACCTCCTTGGACTACATGAAAAAGGGACATGGAGGAGCTGTCCGATCTTGTAGCCCAGGCAGGTATGACCCTAGCCCTGAGTAGCATCCTGCCATCACCCAGAATGATATCACAGTACAAGGTCAAAATAATTGACTTCAACAATTGGCTGAGCTTCTGGTGTCATTCTAAGGGGATCCAGTATCTGTCTGCCTGGGATGACATGATCGACAAACCACGATGCTTTGCCAGAGATGGCCTGCACCTGTCGCCCCTGGGATTCCGGATACTGGCTAAGGCTCTAGTCACCCCTATAGTGCCTTTTTTAGGCAAGGTTCAAATGACAAATTCACCACCCTAACAGGTACTGGCAAGAAGAATCTGAGGATATTGCTACTCAATGCTAGAAGTCTAAACCTCAAAATGCACTCTCTCGAGGCACTCCTTAAAATGGAGAACATCGCCATCTGTGCAGTGACAGAGACCTGGTTCAAGGCTCCAGAGAGTACCCCTGCATTACCAGGCTATAATTCATACCACACCTTTCAGCTACCTAACCTGGACCGAAACACTAAAGGCGGAGGCATGTCCATATTCATTAAGGATATCCACACCTCCAGGCTAGTTGCTCAGCATAATGCATCCGAGATTATCCAAGTGCAACTAACTCTGGGCAAGATCGCAATCCAAATTGTAGCTTGCTACAGATCCCCCACCATGTCCCAGGATTCCCACTCCTCATTTCTTAATACACTGGAAAATATTAGGGTACAACCTAACACACTAATAATGGGCGATTTCAACTACCCTACCATTAACTGGGAAAACTACTCATGTACCAACTCTTGTGCTCAACGTTTTCTGGAATTCATAAATTCCAATGCCATGGATCAAATTATCCACACCCCCACCAGGGGCAGCAATATCCTAGACCTGGTTATTACCAACATGGGCAACCGGTGCTCCACACCAGAGGTCAATTCCTCGTTGGTCAGATCCGACCATAAGCTAATCACCCCAGACATCCACATCCCTCCCCCATCCCCCATTAGGGAAACCACAGTAAAAAATTTCTCCAAAGCCAAACTTCACGCTTCTTAAGACAGAAGTGGCAAACTTCACGACACCCATGCTGATGTACAATAGAGATATGACAGATGAATCCTACACAAATGCACTTTATAAGCACTTACATGAGTGCATGGATCGTGCAATCCCTAACAGAATCAAGATGCTATCCTCCAAAAAAAGGAAGCCAATCTGGTGGTCCCCTGCCATAAACAAACTCTACAACAGAAGAAAGAAACTGTTGCAAAAAAAGAGTAAAATCCCATGATTGGAGAAACTCCCTGGTCAGCTTCAGTAAGAAGCTGAGATCCCTCATAAAATCCTCCAAAGCTAGTTATGAAAACAAAATTGCCACTGACTCTAAAGACAACCACAAAGCATTCTATAGCGATGTCAAGAATCTCAATGGCAACATTCAGATCTGTTCTGAGTTACAGCACAATGGCACTAAATATACAGAACCAATGGATATTGCCAACATCCTGGCAGATAGGTTCAGTGCAAACTTTACCCCTCTGTCATCCCCTAAAGGGCCCGTCGCTATACCAGAAGAATGCAAAGTTCCTGTAATCACGGCTGCACAGGTAAAAAACACACTATCCAAAGCCAAGAACACAGCATCCATGGGACCTGACGACATCCCAGGCTGTGTTCTACATGAACTACAGAACGAACTGGCACCCCGCCTAAGTACCATGTTCAATCATAGCCTCACCTCAGGCTATGTGCCCACTGAATGGCGCACAGCGACAGTTATCCCACTCCACAAAGGGGAAGCCACCACAGACCCCGGAAACTACCACCCCATTAGCCTAACGAGCATAGTCTGCAAGGCTATGGAGCGTATCATCATGGAACTTATAAACAATGACATTGGTAATATCCAAACTCAGGACCCCACCCAGTTCGGGTTTGTAAAAGGCAGATCATGTCTCCTAAACCTGATAGACTTCTTTGAAGCAGTCACCAAAGACGTAGATGAGGGCAAGGTGGTTCACACAGCCTATCTAGATCTCGCCAAGGCTTTTGACACCATTCCCCCACTCTGGAATTATAGATAAACTCACTAAACTAGATATAAATCCCTATGTCACAAGATGGATTGCCAACTGGCTCACTGACAGAACCCACACTGTGAAAGTAGCAGACTCCAAATCCAACTTCAGACCAGTGACAAGTGGAGTACCACAGGGTTCAGTCCTGGGTCCTCTCCTGTTTGGCATCTACTTCTCTGAAGTACAGGCCAACACAGAAGGTCTTTGGCTAACGAATTTCACAGATGACTGCAATCTAGGAGCCATAATCAAAACTCCAAAAGATGTAGACATCCTACAAAAGGGCCTTGCTGAGACAGATGCCTGGTGTCAAAGCCATGGCCTCAAGCTCAATGCCAAAAAGTGCATTGTCATTCCTTTTGGTAAAAACTCAGTACCCATGAACTACCCCATAGGTGGTAGTCTACTTAACACCGAAAGTTTGATAAGAGACCTTGGGAAACAGGTGGACAGTAGTCTCTCCTTTGATAATCACATCGCCACAGTAGTCAGGAAATCCTTCTATGTGGCACACCTCGTCACAAAAAGTTTCTCATCCAGGCAAAAAGAGGTCATTGTTCCCCTCTACTCGTCACTCATTAGACCCATTATAGAGTACAATGCCCCTTTTGGTATGTACCTCACAAGACATCTACAACAACTGGAAAGGCCACAGAAACACCTCACAAAGAGGATTACCGGCCTCAAAGAGATGCCCTATGCAGACCGTCTCAAAAACCTGCAGCTTTACTCCGTTGCATACCGCCTACTCAGAGGCAATGTCTGCCTAACACACAAAGCTATGTCATACCCAGAGCTTTTAGACATGCTCCACTTAAAGAAATCCCAATCCCTATGAGCTACACGCTCTAGGGACCTAAACCTTGTCACCACAATAAACAGAACATGCTGGAGGGATAGATTCCTGTCCCAGAGACTTCCCATACTCTGGAACAAACTACCTATCTATATCAAACAAAGCTCCTCATTAGCACTGTTCAAGAAAAATCTTGATGGTTGGATGGGAGATAGGAAATTCACCCCGGGGATCATTTCTGTGGCTCTGCTTGACAGTGGCACAGGAAAATAATTTTCTTGGGTGGCGAAAGCCAGGGTACCTTTGGCTAGGCTTATATAGGCCCTAGGGCCAATAGCCTAGTACCTACCTATGAACCTAGGAGTTGGAAGAGAAAAGGGAATTATATAACCTCTAGAAATAATCCTCTGCACCCAAGTATCTTTTGTAATGTCTAACCAGGCTCTCTGGTGCAGGGATAAGTGACCCCTGACTGCCTCCAGAGGTGGGCAATCAGACCTCCTTTCAGGAGCACGGATAGGGTCTATTACAGAAAGAATCTTTGGATGACTGGTTCTGCAGGCCTCCTGTGCCGTGTGGACAACGTCTTCGATTAGAGTTCCCTCCTCTGGTTCCTGGGTGAATTTCTCCACAAGGATCATGGAATGGACCCTGGGATTTACTAAGCCACATTTTCAATTGCCTCCCTGATTCCTCAAAAAAGATTTCTGAGGAGTCGGAAAACATATCCCACTGCAGACAGGGTCTTAACATCTTGCTCACATCTACAGTTTGTGTCTTTAACCTTAAGGCCAAATAACGAACGTCCGTCAAACGGAGCACTGATGAATGATGACTTCAAGGGCTTCACAAAATCATACAGGAGCATCCAGGCATGTCTCTTGATGGAAATACCTGAATCCACCATCCTTGAGGCTCCTTCAGCTGTGTGATATGAGCCTCATGGAGGCATTATGGATAGGGTTGCCAGCTGTGAAGCAATAGAAGTCTGCCTCAGAAATACTGGTACTAGAAAGGAATTTTGAAAGTTCTTTGATCAAATTCCTCCATAATCTGGTAAAGTGTGCCAAGTAATTCAGGGACCCGAGTGCGAAGGTCGCTGATGCATAAAAATGCTTCCCAAATCTGTCAAGTGCCTTGGACTCCCTGTTAAGGGGATGAACAAAGGCACTCTGCTCCAGGAGTTCTTTCTTTGTGGACACCGCTATGAGCATAGCATCCACTTGTACTGCTTTGTTCCAGAACTCACTTCCCTTCAGTGATGCCAGGATCCTATCTGGTCTGTTGAGGATCAGCTCAACAGAATCAGGCTCCCTCCACACCTGCTGAGAGATCAAATCAATGAGCTCATCAGCAGGTGGAGTCACCCAAAAAGCACATAGGCCAGTACCAAGTGCCGCCAGGAATACTGATACCTCCTGAGAAGGGTTACTGGTAGATCAACCATTCCTTTGTTTAAGAATCTCTAAAATATACCTCCAAATGAGATGTCATCCGGTGGTGATCTTGGGGACCATTCCTCTTCATCGAAATTGGTATCTTCTGTGACCGACTCCTAAGGGGAGTCCAAATGCCTCCACTTGCACTTCCTCTTCCTAGGAACTTCTTCGGTGGGATGTTCCAGAGAAGCACCAGAAGAAATAATTATAAACTGCTGGATATTCTGGAGACTTTGGGCGGGCTGGTTGTCTTTATGGAGTAGAATGTTGAGGCTCAAGAGACAAAGACATCTTGGATCCAGAGGGAGATCCAAGGAGGGGGGGGGGCATCTGTCCTCTAGAAAAGACACTCTTCTCTATTACCTCAAAGGCAGAGCACCTCTGCAAGAAAGAAGCCGTCGGATCAGAGAAGACATGCTTCCTGGATTGGCATCCTCCTCTGACCCAAAGACACATCATCCGAGGCAGAATTCAGAACCAAGCTATAGAATGCTGAGGCTCCAAGGGGCAGAGATGGTTAAGACAGCTTCAGAGTCGACTCTTACATCTCGGATCTGGCAATGAAGCTTCGGGTCCAAGAGTATTCTGGCTCTGACATGCTTGGAACTGAAGCACTCAGAGACGAAATTGAAACCGAAGATAAAACCATCTTTGGATCTGAAACATATGGACCCGGGAGTCTCAGATCCAAGGGCTCTGAAGCCAAAGGATGGATCAGAGAAGGAGCCAAGACTGGTAGGGCTGTACTACTAAAGGTCTCCGGACCCATGGAGGTAGGAGCAGGGAAAATTCCCATCTGAGTTTGTGTTGCGAGAAAATTCATCATTTTGTCCACATCAGCTTCTGTGAGACTTCTGGAAGAAGGGAAGAAGCTATGGAGAAGATCTTGAATGATGGCATCTTTCCAGGAACAGGGATGGGAGTGGAGAGGGTACAGGATCCAAGGAAGATGCATATCTCATCCTAGGTTAATTGTTTAGATTCAGGACGAGCCGGATATGAAGATATGGATCTGGTATCCAAAGACATCGGATCTGAAAACTTGCCTTTAGGATCTGAAGTTTTTCGGGTTGACGACTGAAGGGATCCGGGTTGTTCAAAATGCCTCTCTCACTTCTTTTTTGTCTGTCTTGGAGAACTGAGTTCCCTTAAGTGATTCTCCAAAGATCGAAGGAAGAAGGCTCATAAGAATAAGTTTGTTTTTTCTGTTTACCAGTGCTCTGGGATTAAATGCCTTACAAATGGAGCAGGAAGACTGCAAATGGTCAGGACCCAAGCAGTTAAGTACATAAATCATGGGCATCCAACAATGGAATTTTATGCCTGCATTTGTCCCACTTTTTGAAACCTGATGGTTTCTCCACCATTTTAAACAACTAGACATCATGGAAAAATACTCTATAGTCAAAAAGAGGATTAAAGCAGAAATAAGGAAAACTTTTTTTTTTTAGTTTATACAGTATATAGAAGAAAAAAGAATACCAACAATGTTATTATAAAGATTACCAAAAACAGTAAGAGGCAGATTAGCAACAGTGGTAAACAAGGGCAACCAAAATGGTAAAAAAAGACAGGAAAAAGAATATCTACAAGATTTACACTTAACATGTAGGTAAACGGGAGGATAAAGAGAAGCTTAGTGAAAATAAAAATTTTGAGAGAGATATATGTAGAAAAAGTAACTTGTCTCTTAAACGAATGCTCAAGAACTGCATCAACCACATCTGTACACAATGGCGGAAAATGAGATCTGGAGAAAGAGGGGGGGGCTGCTGCATTATGGGTAAGGGAGGGGCTCGAGAGCTTGCAGTATCCACGAGCTGTAAGAAAGCGTCCGAGCTGGATGCCTTTTAGCATGAAAGTACATAGAATTAGAAACACATGCTTATCCATATACTTTGGTTTTGTAGTTCCACAGATACTTTTACATAGTTTTTGATATCAACATACCATAGAATATGATGTCCCTATAGGACAGCTATGTTCCATATTTATATATAGGAACATCTTCTATATATGTGCTTACATGGGAGTTAAGAATTTTATATTTTATATTTCATTCATTCTTGTGTACTTTTTACATGTATTTATATTTATATTTATTTATATACAATATATATAAAAAATCTTTGTATATGAACATATTTATGTTTTATATATTTACAAAAGGCATATTACTACACAGTGATCAAAAGTTTTAAATGTTTTAAATGTTTTAAAATGTTTTAAAATCAGAACGCTTTGTTTCTGATAGATACATATAGTCATTGTGACAATTCACTTGAATTTGTCTCTTACTGTTTCTTTATATAAATGTGAGCACTATTCACTACCCTAAATTAAATTAAATTCAGTAATTGAATGATTGAATGAATTAATCTGATTTAATTGAATTTTACTGGCTATATATACTCTTTGCAATTGTTGTTTGAATGTGAAGACCTGAGGAAGCGCACTCCAAGTGCGTGAAAGCGCTTATCTGTTTGTTTTTCGTGAATAAAGAGTTCGTTTATGGTATTTTGAAGAAGTACTTATTTCCTGGTTGCTGAATCCGTCAGTGTTTTTTACAACATATCGTTCTTCTCTTTGACTGAGGATTCTACTGGCACCATCCGGTATATTTTTTCCAATTTTACAAAATTACAAGAAAGAGAACAAGGGAGTTATACAATAAGGAAAATATTCATATGAAAACAAATTACAAGAAAGAGAACAAGGGAGTTATAAAATAAGGAAAATATTCATATGAAAAGAATACAGAAAAAGTAAAAAATGTTATATAGGCAAAGATTATTTCTAAAAATGAGAGAATGAAGGATGGATGGCAAAGGAAACAAAATAAATACAAGATTAGATTATGAAGGTGGAAAAAAAGAGAACAAGGGAGTTATATAATAAGGAAAATATTCATATGAAAACAAATTACAAGAAAGAGAACAAGGGAGTTATAAAATAAGGAAAATATTCATATGAAAAGAATACAGAAAAAGTCAAAAATGTTATATAGGCAAAAATTATTTTGAAAAAATGAGAGAATGAAGGATGGATGGCAAAGGAAACAAAATAAATACAAGATGAGATTATGAAGGTGGAAAAAAACTTTGTAGAGAAACTATGAAGAGGAACTGGATGGTCAAGAAGAATAGAAAGCAAAACAAACCTGAAAAAAAGTACTGATTTTTTTATAGAAACTGATATAACAGAAAAAAATAAGAAAAGCTGGCTGTATTTGCAGATTATATTATTTTATACCTGGTAAAACCAAAAAAAGGACATTTCAGTGTTATGGAAAATTTTGAGTCAGTTTCAAATCTTTTCGGGATACAAAATTAATGAAGCTAAAACATGTACACTCACATGAAATTAGTTCAGCAATATCCATATGTATGGGGACGTGATAAAATGAAGTACTTAGGAGTGTGAATTAAAAAGGATTCTTTGTGGCAGCTAAGTATATGTGGGAATAAACTAAACAATATAATCTGTTATATGGATGGCAAGATACAAGCAGTTAAAATTTTTTTAGTCCCTTTAGTTTTATACACAGGTCAGGCATATTTTTATCAACTAGAGGATAAGTTGCGGATAGCAATTAAGAGCTGAAGGATTTTATCTGGGAAGGGAAAACGGCAAGAGTCAAGTGGAATACGATGATTCTTCCAATACAAGGCGGTTTGGCATAACCCAATTTGAAGTGGTATTTCAGAGGTACACAGTTAAGGCTCCTATACTTAGCATATGCAGAAATCTATAATTCAAAGTGGAAAGGGATGATGATGATACAGGGGGAAGCACAACAAGGAGAGACTGGGATTTTGGATGCAAATTCTTAAGAATAACAACAATAACCATACAGAATATTATATTCATAAAGCAGCCAAAAGTATTCTAAGAACTAAGCCAACATGGGAATGGAGAAAGAAGATTCGGCTGATAGGGATGGCTACAATTAGGGATACAGGCAACAGGTAAGAGGGGGTTGGAATTTACTGGAGAACACTGGCAAAAGAACTAAGGTATTGGGAACAAATAATTAGAGAGGGAAAGGTAATAGAATGAGTAGAGCCCAATCATTTATTACGACTGCAGGCTAGAGATTGCCTGCCCTATCACAGATTGGTATCAGAGCATAGACAAATAAATGGTGGGATCCTAAGCGAACAACCAGCCCTAGTACAGTTTTTACAATAATATAGAACAGAAGTTGCTGTTAAAAAAGTAATAGTAGAGCATACAAAATATTGCATAACTACAAGATTCAATCAGAGGAGGTTAGGAAGGATTGGGAAGAGAGAATGGATAAGCAATTCACAAAGAAACAATAAGGGAATATATGTAGGTCTCCCAAACATGCAACACAGTCTAGAAGACTTAGGATTTCTGCTTTAATTCATTTTGCATCTGTTAACCGGGTTGGTCCAGCTGGCTAAGAATTTACCCTTTTTGAGTGGAAACCTGAGGGGAAAGGCCCCAAAGAGACATACAAGTAGAAACAAGTTTACAGTAATACAAAGCAAAACAATGTCATGAATACAGGCATCGGGGTGGCAACCTGGCACCATACAAATATACTGCCAATCATTAGCAGACCGAAGTTCCGCTGTGGCGACCCCTAACCAGGAAAAGCCGAAAAGACAAACAATGGATAAGAAAAATAATGTATTCCATGGAATTATACATAAAAAAAGTATAACAGGGTTGTAAAAGGAAAAACAACAATAATAAATCCAGGAGGAATGCAGTAAGGGAAGTAAGGTTATAGGCATTATTTTAAAAAGAAACATGGTATTATTAGCTTAGTGGCTAGAAGGAGAACTGTGTATGTGCAGGGGGCTGGATATCTGAGGATGAAACCAGTGCAGGAGTAAAAAAGTAGAGAAAAGTGTATGTACAACTGGCCTCAGATCAGAGGAAGAAATGTTGCAAAAGAAGAAAGTAGTAGAGGAGTGATGCAGTGTTCTAGAGGGAGGGTGTAGAAGAGAGAGCAGTTAGATATAGTAAGTTATAGAAAGAGGAAAGGTCTTACAGTTCAGACTTAGTGGTGAAGTGGGTATAGGGAGAGGGATGGTCAAGTGTGATGGTTACAGGTACATACAGGGTTGTTATGGAGATACAGTATCAGGTCGTGTTTGAAGTTAGGAAGGGAAGTATGGCTTCTGATTTGAAGTGGAAGATTGTTCCAGATAAGGGAGATGGAGTGTTTACAGAGTATTTTACCTATGTTCTTGTTGGGTCTATAGACTTGTAGTAAGTGTTTATTGGAGCTGTGCAGGGAACCGGGAGGGGTATAGCAAGAGATCAGGTTGGGCAAAGATGGACAGTCAAGTTTGAATTAAGAATTCTAAAAGCATGGATCAGCTAACCTTTGGCCAGAAGGTGTGGGAATTCGAGCCAATGTAGTTTTGTGAGTACGGTGCAGTGATGGGATTTATAGGGGCTGCTGGTGACAAATCTAGCAATTTTGTTGTAGATTTAGTCTAGCTTTGCCAATAGGTTATTTTGTAGAATGGAAAATAGAGGGGAACCATACAGGAGGACAAGGAGGATACAGGACTGGGCTAGCAGTAGTTTTAAGTTTGGGGGGGGTCAGGAATTTGCTATTTCTACATAGCAGGCCCAGTTCTGGTGTGTTTTCTTTATGGAATGAAGTATGTGGAGGTCTAGTTTGAGCTGGTCATCTATGATGACACCCAGGAGTTTAGTGTGGGAGTCTGGTCTTATGGTGGTGCCATTTAGAGAGGATATAAGAAAACTGGATTTGTGGTGGGCTAGAGTTTTAGGCAGGAATAATAAAAGCTTAGTTTTAGAGGCGGTTCAAGATGAGTTGATTGTTGGTGAGCCACTTCTCAACAGAATGAAATGAAGTTTGGGTGGTATGGCGGAGGTTGTTGACAGAGTCAGAAATGGAGCTTAGAGTTGAATCATCTGCATACTGTATGATAGAGGAGTGGTTACCGGCAGTGTGCAGGTCATTGATGAAGAGATTGAAAAGGAGGGGACCGAGAAGTGAGCCTTGAGCAACACCGGTCTGAACTGCCAGAAAGGGTGAGAAGGAATTTTGCCATTTGACTGCTTGTAGGTGATTGGACAGGTAACTTGAGAACCAATTAAGAGTGGGGAAGGAAATGTTCAGCTGAGAAAGTTTATGAATTAGAAGGTTGTGAGGGACAATATCGAAAGCCTTTGAGAGATCTAAGAAAAGGCAGGACACGAGTTTGTTATTCTCTCTGGCCTCAGCTACTGTATGTCAGAAGGATAAGAGTGCAGTGTTAGTACTGTGTTTGGGTCTGAAACCATGCTGGATGGTGGTTAAGAGATTGTTTTGAGTAAGGTGGGAAAGTAGTTGAGAATGGATACACTTTGAGAATTTTGTAGAGGGGAGAAAGAATAGCAATGGAACGGAAGTTAGAGGGTTTTGTGGAGTTACCTCCTTTATGTAGTGGGATAGTGTACTATAGCTTCCAAATAGAGGGGGCAGTGGATTCTTGGATTGAGCGGTTGATTAGAATGGTGACAGGAAGGCCAACAGAGTTAGCAGCAAGTTTTAGGAATTGGGGAGGTAGGTTATTAGGGGCGGGGGAACAAGGTTTGAGTTTACTGAGGTGAGATTTAATATAACTAACAGATAATGGTTTGAGCATGAAGGGGTCAGATTGGGGATGTGAAAATGGTGTGGGCTTGGTAGTGGAAAGTAGTAGAACTGGAAGTGGAATTAGAGGTAGGGTTGGGGTTGTTGGTGGTGTTAGGTACTAGTTTGAAAATGGTATCAATAAAGTAGTGATTTAAATGGATGGTGGTATCTGAAGGTGTTTGATTGGGAAAAGGGTTGGGAGTTTTGAGTGAGCCAGGGTTGAGAAGAGTTTTTATGGTTGACTAGAACTTCTGGGGGTTAATAGTGAGCAGAGATTGGTCAGAGAAGTGAAAGTTTCTTTTATCCTGACTATTTTTTGTAAGGTTTCCAAGTTCCCTGTAAGATTGTAGGAGGGCAAGAGATTTGCTTTTCTGATATTGTTTCCAAGTGGCATCTCTTTTATGCATAAGGTGGAAGGTGCATTTGGATAGCCAGGGGGCATGTTTAGCTTTGACTTTTATTTTCCTGATGGAGACAACAGAGTTGAGTATGTTTAGGAGTGTTTGGTTCTGACTGCGTCTTTTAAAGGTAGAGAGTATAGTCAGGACCAGTTAATTTTGGAGAGGATTTCATTGAAGGAGGTGGTGTTGAATTTTCTTTTGTTAAGGATGGATTTTATGAGGTGAATACTAGTGAGGTTGGGCGAGTACCTAGTAATATGGATAGGCAGGTGGTCACTGATGGAGTCAGGCAGTGTACCTGGCTGGTGGTACCAATTAGGAGAATTTACGAGTATCCAGTTTAGGAAAGAATTGGAGTGGTTTTTGCCAAAGTGGGTGGGAGAGGAGACAAGTTGAGTAAAACCATGTTAGATTGAGATTATGAAAAGGTGTAGCAGAATTAACTGAGTTCCAGTCTATATTTACATCCGCAAGAATGATGGTTTCAAAGGGGATGTAATGAAAACACCAAGATAAGATGTCTTCAAGGATGGTAATGTTATTCCCTGGTGGGATATAGATTGAGGCTATGGCCAGTTTTTGGTAGGTGTTGAGATGGCAGGTTACTATGAGTAGCTCTGCAGGGTAGAAGGAGGAAGGAGTAATGGTGAGTGGTAAGATATGAGAGAGTCAGAATAGAGAATAGTGACACCACCTCCCCTTCTGGTAGATCTATACAGTCTGTCGATGTTGAAATGGCGGGGGCAGATCTCTGAGTTGTGGATGTGGGGTTTTAGCCAAGTTTCAGAGAGAGTTAAGATGTGGGGGTTATAGTGTTGTATGAGTGCATGGAGTTCAGACACTTTGTTGGAGATGCTCTGAATGTAAAGTGAGAAGAATTTTAGTCTTTTGTTTCTGTGTGGGGAAGTGAAAGTAGATGGGGAGGTAGCAGTGAGAGAGGGAGTGATAGAGGTGTGGGGGAAGAAAGTAGTAGTGGTAGTAGATGGAGTTGGAAGATGAGAGTTGGTTATTAGGACCAGAGTTGTGGTATATATCACCTGAAAGGAGGAGTGATGTCAGGATAGAGAGTAAAAAGTTAGGTTGGTGGAGGGGATACAGAAATTTGGATTTTAACTTTGTGATTTGTTTTGGTGAGGGAAGTAATTTTGTTTTGAAAATTAAGTAGTGTGGTGAGTGCGGGCATAGAAGAGTAAGGTAGGAGCTGGATAGAATTTGGGAGGGATGTAGGTTCCTAGTGGATGGTAAGTGGAGAATTGCAGGGGATTGTGATAAGATGCGAGGTATGTCAGTGTAAATAGCAGAGGAGAGAAAAAAGAAGTGGCATCATCTTTAGTGTGCTGTGAACAGTGACAGGTATGGAGGGATGGTAGAGGTTGGGAGGTAGGAGGGGTCGTTAGAAAGTGAGAAGAGCTATAGGTGGATGGAAGAGTTTTAGTGGCTTGTGGGAGGAGTTTTGGAAGGGTGGAGCAAACGGACTAGCTATAAATGTAGAGGTAGTGGGGTGGGTGGGAATTGGGGGTAGGGTATGGGAGCGGAGTGATCCCGAGCGTTAGCGATGGCAAAAAGAGCAGGCTGCACCACAGCAAGAAGGTAAACAACTCAAGCGCTAAAAAAAAAAAAAAAACATATGGAGATAGCTCAGGGACTACTGATAGTACAAATTTATTAACTGGAAGCTAAGCAGCTAGGTATAGGGATGAACATATGGAGAATGTAAAAGGAGCGTTTTGTTGACAAAAAAATAAAAAGCCTGTAGAAAAAGTGAGTTAAAACTAACCAGGGACTACAAGCTACTGAAAGTGGGTTAATGCAAGCGTAAGAATAGTAATTACCAAGATAAAAAATGGTAGAATATCTTCCCAGTTGCCAGCCCAAGAGATGTGCTTATAGTTTTATAAGCAAAGACAAGAAACTGTGATTTGATAATAACTTTATTTTGTTCTTAGAAGTGTTACATGTATAACTTAGAAGTGTTACATAAACACTTAGAAGTGTTTACATAGGTATTTTTATACCCCAAGTAGACTCCAAAGAACTTTTCCTCAGGTAGACAGCAAATGTTGCAGGTATGATAGGGATGAAAGGGATAACTGTGAACATATTTTCTGGGAGTGTAATGATTTGGCACTCTTTCACAAATCCCTGCAGAATACTCTGTCAGAGACACTGGGTGAGTAAATTGGTGTAACTAAGGAAATTATTTTTTGAACTTTGAACACAGTATCGGAATTGCCTAGATAACAGTAAGGCCTTGCTGAGTCTAATTATGGTGGCTGCCAAAAAGCAATTGCTGGAAAATTGAAATAAAAGTCTAAACCAACTAACTGTTCTAGAAATAGTGAATATAGTAATAGAGATAAAACAACTAGAATTGGTATTTTTAGAAAAGGGTAGGAGCAAATTACATGGCAAAATATGGAAATTGTGGGAAGAATACATGCAGTGGAGGAACAAGGTTTAAAAGAAAACAGAATATGAATGAGCTATGCAATATTTGACAGACAATGAAAGGATAGATTAGAAGTGATGTATAAGGTTTTCAACTAAGTTTATGTCAATATGATCTGTGATATATGTTTGCAACTAAAATTATGTCAATATGGTTTGTTTTAATTTATATAACTGTATGATCTCCTATGTCATACACAATAATTTAATATGTTTGTTTAAAAAAAAAATCAAAGGTCACAGTCCATATGATAACATCAACAATGTCCATTAATCTTCCTGAAATAAACATTTTGGAATATCCCCCCATAAAAGATATAGAGAAGGTGATAAAAGAATGGAAGAATGAATCCGCACCAGGGCTGAATAGTATAAGCTATGAATAAGGAAATGAATAAAGGCAATTTTTAAAATATTAAATGAATGGATGAAGGAAGGTACAATGGAAAAAGACATGATGGAGTGATAAAATTTATATGGAAAAAAAATGAAAGAAAACATATAACCCCACTGGAAGCCTATAACACTAGGAAATGCTGACTATAAAATATTTATGATAATACTACAAAAATGATGATGACTGATTGGATGAGGTGGTAGGAGAGGGGATCTTTGACATAAAAGGAAGAAAGGTGAAAAAAGTATTACAGTGAAAGACATAACAGAAATAATACGGAAAGAAAAAGAAGCAAGACTACTAGCATGTCAGGTAGTTAAAGCATATGATATAGAGAGTCATAAAGAAATATGGTAGACTTTAGAGGCACAAGGCACAGGAGAAAGAAATATTAATGTGATAAAGAAATGTTATGAAAATTCATGGATGGGAAAAATAATATCAAGGGAGGAGTGAAGCAGGGATGCCCAATGAATATTAGTAATGAATGCAGTAGTATAGACAAGTGTGCATGAAATAAGAGGCACGACAGGAGATGGAAGGAAACATTAACAACAAAACAAGGGATGGATAAGTAAGGCTGCATTAAGAATTGAAAAATCAATTAAAAGCTGGTCTGCAGTTAAACAAAATGAAGTGTAACAGATTTGATGAGATAAAAAATAAATGGAATACGTTTCGCAAGAAAGTTAATAAAGATTTTGGAAGTGACATCTGGTAAGTATAAAAGTGTAGTAAGTCAAAACTTGTTTCCTTGGTGGAAAATTTATTTAAGAAAAAGACGTATGTCGAATACAGCTCCCTTTTTAACTGTTGGAACTCGAAAACTGCTCTTTTCTTTTAAACTTCTTTTTTGCAGGGGGGAGGGGCAAGCCACTCACCTCCATACTTATACCAACTCTGACATCACCATACCTCAGAAAAAATTGAATATTCTGGGAAATGGCTATTGCGGACTTGGTATATGTAAGTCCATATTTTCAGTCATTCTGCCACCCTGTTTTCTTCCCACACTGGTTACCGTTGAATATTTATGTATTAGGAAAAAACAGCACATTCAGGGGGATATACATGTTTTCCCACTCAAATGGGAAAAAAAAAGTTACTACAGATTTTTTAAGTCTTATTTGGTGCTCAAGGCTGAACCAGGTTGGAAGGATAATTTATAATTAAACAGAAGGTGGTTTAAATTACAAAAAAAAATCCAGTGGTGCATTTAGCATCTATGCATTTAGTTTGAGCAATGAGAAAGCTAAAACACAAAAAGAAATGATAGGCAAGATGTTATATGAAATATATAAAAATGTATGGGGAAACACAAAGAAAAGAAAAAAGGCCAGGATAGAAGAAAAATAATATCAAAATAAAATGAACTGGTGGAAATTAAAAGTGAGTTTAACGAGAAAACAAAAGAAAAAGGAAAAGAAAGGTATACGGATTTTAGAAATGGAATTTTTTTTTTGTGAACTCGTGGAAGCAATAAAAAGGCAACAAAAGACCAAAGAAAAAGGCTTGAAAAGTTTTATGAACCAGAGGACTTTTTGTGGAGAATTGTACTAGTTACTTATGAAAGGGAATATGAAATATGCTGTGAGGGAAGAAAGAAAATGTGCTAACTGTAGTGAAAAAGAAACAATAAAACTTTTTAGGATTGCAAAAAGAATAAAGAATTTTGGGAAAATTATACAAATAAATATAACTAGGAAGGATTTAAAAGTATAACTATGAATATGATATATTAGAAGTACGATATAGTAAAGAAATGTGATCTTGATAGAGGGGCTGAAGTATCGTTTGTGACAATAATGGCCATGTGGAAAAAGAAAGATGTGAGAATTTCTTACATAAAAAAGGAAGAGAATGGTCTATTAGCTGAAATAAGATGATACTTGTGGAAGATGTAGGGGGGGTAAATATACAAGGAAAAAAGAAATAGAATTCTATAGTTAAAATGATTTACACGTTATCTACATAAATAAGTATGAATGTAAAAAAACTGAGTGTTTAAATAATTTATACTTTTTATAGTGTATAAAATGAATGATAATGTTAACAATTCTTACTGCTTCAAAAAGTGTTGTGGGATTTTAACATTCACCGGAGCTACAAACAACTCAGGCAGATGGAGCCTTGGATTGTCGTCTCATCTGAAGGATGGCATACTCAGGAGTGTAGCACCCCTTATTCTGCACTGCAATGTCAGCATCAGAAAAATTAATCCAGCTATCGGGTGTGTGAATAGAACCTACAGCCTTTTAATTTTCCAGTATCAAAGGAGGTTGTGCTATCTGCTGAGCTACTGAGAAATACTATGCTATGAGCCACTGTTGCAGAGCAAAATACTACCAGTAACATTTTCAAACAGGTAAAACAAAATATTTACTACACTATTAAGAGTAATTTCACTAAACGTTTAGCCTGAAGAACACTGTAGGTACATTTTTTTGCACAAAGACAGCATTTTTAAAATATAGTACAGATCATCATACATATACCCTTCTGCACAAGTGAGCAACATAAAGTACAGTTTTGTACCTACCATAAATGTAGATGTTCGAGTGTACACCCTGCTGTAGTCATCACACACTTGGGTTATCCTGTAGTCAGGCGGTCCCGCAGTCGGCTGGAATTCCAAAGTCTTGGTCCGGCGTCGCTTGCTGTCGCTTCTTCCCTGACGTCAGTGCGCCAGGGGTATATATAATGCAACCGACGCCATTTTCTTCAGTTTTTCTTGCCCCAGATGTCAGGTGCCCCCAAAAAGGTGGTCAGTAATTAGTACCAAATTGAGTAAACTTGCAAAAACACAAAATCCCTTCAGCTATAAGCAAATACATCAGGAAGGTATTGAAGAGATTTAGCAAGTAGGTCAGAGGGGATGGAGGGAGGGTAACCTGGACTGCAGCAGGGTGTACACTCGAACATCTACATTTATGGTAGGTACAAAACTGTACTATGTTCATCATGCTACCCTGCTGCAGTCATCACACTTGAGTTGAATCCCAAAGCTAAGGATGGGTGGAGGTATCATAGAGGGTTACAGGAGGCTAGAAAGCCCTGCAGAACTGCAGTGGCGAAGCCCGCCCTGGTCTTAGAGTAAAGTGGTAAGTGATAGTGTTTGGTAAAGGTGTGTACTGAACTCCAAGTTGCAGTTTCCAAAATCTCCTTGGTTGGAACCCCCCTGAGAAAGGCTGTAAAAGTAGCTGTTGCCCTGGTAGAGTGGGGCCTAATGGTAGCAGGAACTGGTTTTCCATGATGGGTGTAGCAAAAACGTATGCAATGACCTATCCATTTGGAAATAGTTTGCTTTGATATAGCCTTCCCTTGAGAAGCTGTAGCATAGATTACAAAGAGCTGGTCAGATTTTCTGAAAGCCTTAGTTTTGTCCAAGTAGTAACGAAGTTGCCTGTGAATGTCCAAGGAATGCAGGAGTCTCTCACCTTTGTTCTGTGGATTTGGGAAGAAGGTGGGTAAGTGGATGGTTTGATTTAAAGCCACACTGGAAACCACCTTAGGCATAAAGGAAGGATTAGTTCGTAAAGAAACCCTGTCTTGATGAAAAAAGAGGAAAGGTTCCACTGCCATTAGTGCCTGTAGCTCTGAGACTCTTCTAGCTGAAGTTATTGCTAGCAGCAGAGCAGTCTTCCATGATAGGAACTGAAGATCTGCAGAGAAAGCTGGTTCAAAGGGAGGTAGCGTTAGTATTTCCAGAACAAAACTGAGGTCCCACGTTGGTGTAGGTGCTCTCCTGGGGGGGTCTAATGTTTTTTGCCCCTCTGAGGAACTGTCTTAGAAGTGGATGCGAAAATAAGGGTGGATCCATGTTGTAGTGGGCCGAAATAGCTGAAGCATGGATTTTAATGGAGGAGAAAGAAAGTCCTTTGTGCAACATCTCAGTTAAATACTGTAGAATGTGAGGCATGTGAGGCTGAATTGTGTCTTGGCCTTTAGATTGGTTCCAGGCACAAAACCTTTTCCATTTGTCCGAATAAGCCTTCCTGGTGCTTGGCCTCCTAGCTTCCAGAATAACATCCATAACTGCTTGGGAAAGAGGAGCTGGCTGGATGCTTAGTTGATTTGCCATGCAGCCAGATTTAAGGTTTTGAGCTGGTTGTGAAGAATCTGATTGTTTTGTTCTGTGAGTAAATGGGAAATTTGTGGTAATATCCATGGTGGGCCGTGGGCCATATTCCTCAATAGCGGGTACCAGTGCTGGCGTGGCCAGTCTGGGGCTATGAGAATCAGTCGAGGTCTCTCCTTTTTGACTTTCAGAAGTACCTTTGTGAGGAGAGGCAATGGAGGGAAGGC
This sequence comes from Protopterus annectens, assembly GCF_019279795.1. Lineage (NCBI taxonomy): Eukaryota > Metazoa > Chordata > Ceratodontiformes > Protopteridae > Protopterus > Protopterus annectens. Next base: position 579,845,177 of record NC_056730.1, on the reverse strand, counting down.
ATATACTGTCAGGTTTTTCCAACTGAAAGAGAGTGCGTCCACTTTCCACGCTTGATGGTGAAGTGCCCTTGTACAAAATTTTGTTAGTTGATAGTTTTGAGGGCTGGCAAACAGGTCTATGTCTGGAAGGCCCCATTTTTGAGTTATCATTGTAAATACTTGTGGATCTAGTTTCCACTCGTGGGGATCCATGATGTTTCTGCTGAGGTCGTCTGCCAATGTATTCTTCTGTCCTTGCAGGAACTGAGCTTGTAACTGAACTTGGTAAGCCAGAGCTGTGTTCCATAAGGTCACTGCTTGCCTGCACAGAGAGTAGGAGTGGGTATCCCCTTGTTTATGTACCACATTACTGTGGTGTTGTCCGTCTTTATTGTCAGTTGTCCTGGATGTAATAGATCCTTGAAGGCTGTCAGAGCTTTCTGTACAGCTAGCATCTCTTTTTGATTGATGTGCAGATTCCTTTGATCTGCAGTCCATACGCCTTGAACGCACTGTCCTGCCATGTGAGCCCCCCAGGCGTAATCTGATGCATCTGTTGTGATAGTTTGCCTGGCTGGGGGGGCAAGGTGAAAGGCTGACCCTTGTTGAGGTGACATGCCTGTGACCACCATAGAAACTCCTGTTGTAAGCAGGGAATGAGAGCTATCATTGTGTCCAAGCTGTGGCTGTGTTGAGACCATACGCTTTTTAGGTACCACTGTAATTTCCTCATATGCAGCTTTGCAAATGGTATTAGTAGTATGCAAGATGCCATGAAGCTCAAGGCCTGCAGAATTTTTCTTGCAGTTAACTGGGCCTTTGTTGCCATTGTTTTGTTGTAGTTGTTTGTCTGGCGTCAGATAAGCCTTCTGGGCCATTGTATTCAAGCTGGCACCCAGGAATGTCACATTTTGTGAGGGTACTAGTTTTGACTTCTTTTGCGTTTACTGTGTACCCCAGGCAATTTAGTAGATGTTTCACAAAAGCCAGATGATGTAATAGAATGTCCTTGCTTTCTGCTTGGATGAGGCAGTCGTCCAGGTATGGGTATATTTGAATTCCTCTTTGTCGGCAGTATGCAATTACTGGTGCCAGGCATTTTGTGAAGACTCTGGGCGCAGTAGATAAGCCAAAGGGCAGTGCAGAGAATTGGTATTGGGTTGAACCTGCAATGAAACGGAGGTATCTTCTGCAACTTTGTCTGATAGGGACATGCAGGTATGCCTCCTTGAGGTCCAACGTTACTAGCCATGCTTCCTTGCCCAACATGGGAAGAAGCTGCTGTAGTGTTAGCATCTTGAATTTGGGTACTTGCAAGTAGGTGTTTAGAATTGTAAGGTCCAGAATTGGTCTCCAGGCATTGTCCTTTCTGGGCACTAGAAAAAGTCTTGAGTAAAATCCTTGACCTTGCTCTCGAGTAGGTACCAGATGAATGGCTCTCATGTCCATGAGAGCAGTAATTTGTTTTTGTGCCTCTGCCCATTGATTTTGTGGCAGGTTTGGCATTCCTCTTTTCACTGGCAAGGTGTGAAAGTGGAACCTGTATCCTCGTAAAATTACGTCTAGGACCCATTTGTCCTTTGTGACAATGTGCCAGTTGTCTGCAAAAAGTGTGAGTTTTCCCTCCAAGGGGGCTGCCAAGAGAGTGTTGCTTGGCCAGATGAGGTGCAAGTCACTGAGTTTGCCTTCTGGTAGATTGTGACCTGTCTTCTCCTCCCTTCTGTGTTGTAGTGCCCCATTGGCGAGGTTTGTACTGGGCTTGTGGTTGTCCTCTGCCCCTTGGGCGTCTGTATTTACCCCTCTGTGGTCTGTCTGTAGCTGGAAAGGACCAATTTTTTGTTGGCCAGTTTCTGCTGAAGTGAGGGGGCTGTACCTGTAGGAAATCTTTGACTGTCTGCATAGATTTTGCCTTATCCTCCATTTTCTTTAAGACTTCTTCTGCTTTAACTCCAAAAAGAACATCCTGCTGTAAGGGAGCATCTAGAAGTTTTGCTTTAACATGATCAGGTAGAGTTTTGTTCCTTTAACCAAGCATGCCTACGTATAACAGACCCAGTGACAGCTGCTCTGCAGGAGGCCTCCAAAGAATCAAACCCACATTGTAAGGTATGTTTGCCCACCTGTTCAGTGGCATGCAACAGATCCTGCATTTCTTTCAAATCAGATTGTTGAGGGAGAGTGGTCCTTTTTTGCTTTAACTGAGAGATTAGAAATAGCTGATACTTAAGCATGTGAAATTGGCAATTTAGTGCCCTCATAGCTAGAGTGGCTGAGGTGTAAACCTTTTTCCCCCACCTGTCTAGTGCTCTGGAATCCGTCTCAGAAAGTACAGGATTTTTAGCCATAGAAGCCTTAGCCCCCTTGGGACCCTGGGAGATTGTCTCTGGGTCAGCAACAGGGCTTTTGTAAAGAAATGTGTGGGAATCAGGCACTCTATAATATCTGTCAGGCTTAGCCAAAGCAGGAAGAAGAGAATCAGGGTTAAAACTGGATTCTAAGTAAACATCATCCATAATGTCTAAAACTGGTGGGATGGCAAGTGGTCTGTGTTGGGGGAGTAAAAGAAACTCTCTGAGCCTTTTCTTCGAGTCAGAGTAGTCCTGACCTTCCCAGTGAAAATGTTCCCTCATAGTGTGCAAAGTTTCCCCAAAGGAGTAGTCTTCAGGAGGAGAAGCTGAGGGAATGGAATCCTCAGCATCAGAATCTTCATAAGGGGAGAAAGAGTAATCTTGGTCCTCAGAGGAGTCTGAAGAAATGGACACTTGTTCAGAGGATGCATAATCTTCCTCTTGTCTAGGCCTTTTGTCAGGAGGGGGCTGGGAACCCCTGATTAAAGTGATCAAATCTTCAGCCATTTTGAGCATCTGTTTCTTAGGCATGGGGCCTTGAACAGGGGACTGAAGTGCAGTCTTTTTAGATTTAATAGGAGTCTTCGTCTTAGAAAACGATTTAATGGTGAGCGTCGTCTGTCTGAAAATGCCTTCAGAAACTGATGGCATTTCTGCAGCACCGACATCTTTTTCAGCAATGTCGTCGGTAGGGCCTGCACTAAATGGCTGCTTCGGCCTGGTACATTCCGTCAAAAATTCTGAAGCGGTCTCGGGTTCCAGATCTGCGGTAGTCAGGGGCTGCGTCAGAGCCTCACTGAGGACCGGAGAACCGTAGACCGGGCCAGTTGAGGTCTCGGAATCTGGCTTAGGCCTGGGCTGTCTGTCCTTATCCTTGCGTTTTTTGTGCACGCCGGTAGTCAGTTGCTCCGACGGCATGGTGCAGTTAAATTTCCTACCGAAGTAGTGTCGTGCGAAATCAAAATGTCTTTTAATAGTACGCTTATTAAACCTAGCACAAAAACAACAACTAGGCAAGGTATGCAATAAGAATGAAAATCCTTATGAGGTATTTGCTTCCCACAAGAAATACAATTAACTTTTTCTGACATCGGTCTGAGGCAAGAAAAATTTCCCCAACGGGGTACTTAGCTTTATAGAAGACTTCGGTCTGAAATTCGAATTCGAAAATCTCAGTAGTCAGCCGACCGGCACTTGCGAACTGCTTCTGCTTCGGGCACCGCGCAGCAAGAAAGACTGAAGAAAATGGCGTCGGTTGCATTATATATACCACTGGCGCACTGACGTCAGGGAAGAAGCGACAGCAACCGACGCCGGACTAAGACTTTGGAATTCCAGCCGACTGCGGGACCACCTGATGACATGATAACCCAAGAGTGATGACTGCAGCAGGGTAACATGATGAACATCCAGTTTTTAGTTATTTTCCAATATGCTGCTTTTTTAATTCTGTGCTGTGGTTTATACAACTATTATATGGCACTCTATCAGATTAATATTTTAGTTTTTTTAAGTATGTTGAATTTTCTCATTAATAACCTGGCAAGAGGAACCATGAACAACATAAAAACCATTAACTCTAGAATCCTGAGATTATCTCTAGCTGAAGTCACAAGACTGATTGGGCCAGATCAGGAAAGTTTCCAGACACAACTTCACCTTTTCCAGTTTTAGAAATGCCTTAGAAGAGGCATACCTAGAAGGCATTCTAAAAGCACAATCCTGTATAAATTCAAGGTGGATTTCTGATCTTTTACCTAGAAGACCAGGTTGGAAAGTAGTGAAGAAACTCATGGTAAGGGCTCCTTCAAAAGAGTCTACAAAGATCGATGAGTAGTCTAAATAAGAATGCTTTACAGTCTGTAATGGGCTAACCCTGCAAAGTACAGTTGTGTACACCTACCATAAATGTAGATGTTAGAGTGTCTTCACTGTTGCAGTCATGACTGTAGGGTTCTCCCCTGCCGGCAGGCAGCCCCAGGTCGGCCAGAATCCCAAAGTCTGGGTCCGGCGTCGGCTGTTCAACCATGCTCCCTGACGTCAGAGCGCCAGGAGTACAAAGCTGACAGCCGATGCCATCTTCCCCAGTTTTTCTTACCCCAGATGTCAGGAGTCCCAAAATGAAAAAGGTCCCATAACCTTTGCAATTACACCTCAGAAGAATGGTGAAAAAAGGAAATACACAAAAGTAAAAATAAGAGGGACAGGAGGGAGGGAAACCAGACTGCAACAGTGAAGACACTCGAACATCTACATTTATGGTAGGTGTACACAACTGTACTATGTTCATCGTGTTTCACTGTTGCAGTCATGACTGTAGGGTAGAATCCCAAAGCTGAAAGAAAGGGAGGTGGTCATAAAGAGGAAGGGGCGGCTAAAAGGCCCTGCAAGACTGCAGAGGCAAAGCCTGCCCTAGACTTAGAGTAGAGAGGTAGATTGTAGTGCTTAGAAAATGTATGCACTGAACTCCAAGTTGCAGCTTCCAAAATATCCTTGGTAGGAACTCCCCTGAGGAAGGCCGCAGAAGTGGCAGCAGCTCTGGTGGAATGAGTCCGTATACTCCCTGGGATTTGCTTTCCAAAATCTGATTCTATGAGCAATCCATTTAGAAATGGTCTGTTTTGAAATGGCTTTACCTTGAGAACTGGAAGCATAAGAAACAAACAATTGTTCTTATTTTCTGATGTCCTTAGTTCTGTTCAGGTAAAAACGTAGCTGTCTGTGTACATCCAAGGAATGTAAGATCCTTTCCCCTTTATTTTGAGGAGTGGGGAAAAAGGTTGGCAAGTGAATAGTTTGATTTAAAGCCACTTTGGAAACCACCTTAGGCATGAAGGTAGGATTAGTCCTCAAAGATGGTCTGTCTTGATGAAAAATAATATACGGTTCCACAGCCATTAGAGCTTGTAACTCCGAAACCCTCCTGGCAGAGGTTAGGGCTAACAGGATGGCTGTCTTCCAAGATAAAAACTTGATGTCAGAAGAAGCAGCAGGCTCAAAAGGAGGCAAGGTTAGTTTTTCCAAAACATAGTTGAGATCCCAAGCAGGAATAGGAGGAGATCTAGGAGGTCTTAAGTTCTTAGCTCCTCTGAGAAACTGTCGCATGAGCTGGTGGGAAAAGATGGGAGGGTCTGTATTATAATGAGCAGAAATAGCAGAGGCATGTATTTTAATGGAAGAGAAAGAGAGACCCTTATGTAAGAGATCTGTCAAGTAAAGTAAAATTAAAGTAATGTTGGGAAGAAGAGGATCAGAATCTTGAGCCTGCATCCAGGAACAAAATTAAGATTTTCTAGTGCTAGGACGTCTGGCTTCTAAAATGACATCCATAACCTGCTTGGACAGTAAAGAAGAAATCAAAGGCCCTGGATTAACCAGGCCACCAGGCTGAGAGTTCTGACATGAGAGTGTAGAACCTGGCCCTGATGTTGAGACAGAAGGTTCGGAGACTGAGGTAAAATCCAAGGGGGCTCCAGGCATAGGTTTTTTTTAGAGTTGGATACCAAAACTGCCAAGGCCAATTTGGAGCCAGCAAGATGATCATCTTGGGCTTGTCCTGTTTTATCTTCAATAAAACCCGTGGAAGAAGAGGGAGAGGCGGAATGGCATATCCCGAGAGGTTCCTCCAACTGAATGACAGGGCGTCCACTCTCCAAGCTTCTGTGTGGAAAATCCTGGTGCAAAAGGTCTGTAGCTGATGATTGAGATGGGATGCAAAGCGGTCTATGTGAGGACATCCCCAAACTGCTGTTATCATCTTGAATATTCTGGTGTCCGGCATCCACTCGTGTGGATCCGAAAGATGTCTGCTCAGACTGTCTGCCAGGAAGTTTTGTTTCCCTGGTAGAAACTGAGCCTGAAGATCCAGATTGCAAGATAGAGCTGTGTCCCATAGATCCATGGCTAGTCTGCAAAGGGGGTAGGAATGAGATCCCCCTTGCTTGTTTATGTACCACATAACTGTGGTGTTGTCTGTCCGTATTAACAGTTGTCCTGGTTGTAAAAGATTCCTGAAGGCCAATAGAGCTTTCTGAACGGCTAACATTTCTTTTAAATTGATATGCAGGTGCTTCTGATCATTTGTCCAAAGGCCCTGCAAACAATTGCCCTGACAATGGGCTCCCCAAGCATAATCCGAGGCGTCCGTGGTTGGAATCTGAGAGGCAGGAGGCAGATGGAAGGGCTTCCCTTTGCTTAGAGTACATGCCCTGGACCACCAAAGAAATTCCTTTTGAAGGCAAGGAAGAACGGAGATCAGTATGTCTAAACTGTGGCAATGCTGAGACCATACACTTTTTAGGTACCACTGTATTTTCCTCATGTGCAGTCTTGCGTATGGTACGAGAAGGATGCAGGAGGCCATGTAACCCAAAGCCTGCAGGAATTTCCTTGCAGATAGATGAGTTAAAGTTGCCAAAGTTCTGAAAGTTGAAGCCAGCTGTAACTGTTTTTCGGATGTCAGAAATGCCATCTGGGTTGTGGTGTTTAGAAGTACACCCAGAAAAGTTATCTGTTGCGATGGTGTCAAATTTGACTTTTTTATGTTTACACAGAATCCCAGGAACTTGAGGAGGTTCTGCACAAATTCTAGATGGTGGAGTAAGACATCCTTGCTGTCTGCCTGAATTACACAATCGTCCAAATAAGGGTAAATTTGAATTCCCTTGAGTCTGCAGTAAGCTACTACTGGAGCCAGGCATTTGGTGAAGACCCTGGGCGCAGTAGATAATCCAAAGGGCAGCGCAGAGAATTGAAAGTGCCTCGATCCGGCTTTGAACCGGAGGTATTTTCTGCGATCCTGCCTGATGAGAATGTATAAATATGCCTCCTTTAAATCGAAAGTTACCATCCAAGCATTTTTGGACAGCATTGGAAGTAGCTGCTAGAGTAAGCATCTTGAATTTTGGAATCTCTAGAAAGGTGTTCAAGACCGACAGATCCAGAATGGGTCTCCATGAGTTTTGCTTCCTTGGGACTAGAAAGAGCCTTGAATAAAACCCTTTTCCCCTCTCTGAAAGAGGAACCAATTCTATGGCATTCATAGCCAAAAGAGCTTCCACCTGGTTTAAGGCCTCCGTCCATTGATGTTTTGGAAGGTCTGGCCATCCGCTTAGCCTTGGCAAGGTATGAAAATGGAATTTGTAACCTCTTAAAACCACATCCAAAACCCATTTGTCTTGGGTTATTTGAGTCCAATTTTGATGAAAAAGAGAGAGTTTTCCTCCGAGAGGGGCTTCCAGGGAAGAAGTTCCTGTAGCCCCACAGAGGGAGTCATTGAGTTTGTTTCCTTTGAGATTGTGACCTGTCCTCTCCTCCCCTAGGGGTGGAAGCAGTCCATTGTCTTGGTCTATAAGCAGCTTGTGATTGAGGCCTCCCTCTGGAACGTCTATATCTACCCCTCTGAGGCCTATCTGAAGTGGGAAAGGACCAATTTTTTGAAGGCCAATTCCTGCTAAATCTAGGAGGCTGTACTTGTAAGAAATCTTTAACTGTTTGCATTGATTTCGCCTTATCCTCCATCTTTTTAATCACCTCTTCAGCCTTCGATCCAAACAAAACATTAGGCTGAACAGGAGCATCCAATAATTTTGCCTTTACCTGTTCAGGTAAATTTTGTTCCTTTAGCCATGCATGCCTCCTAATGACTGTGCCAGAGGCCGCAGCCCTACAAGAAGCCTCCAAGGCATCAAATCCACAGTGTAAACCATGCTTCCCAACCTGTTCAGTGGCATGCAAAAAGTCATGTAATTCCTTATCCTCTGCACAGGCAGAAATGGAAGTAAGCTTTTGTTTTAAGACAGACAATAGAAACTGCTGGTATTTAAACATATGAAACTGACAGTTTAAAGCCCTAATGGACAAAGTAGCAGAAGTGTACACCTTTTTGCCCCATCTTTCTAAGGATCGAGAATCCTTTTCAGTAGGAGTAGGATTTTTGGCAGAAGCGGCCTTAGCTCCCTTGGGACCTTGAGAAATGGTTTCAGGGTCAGCAGAAGGGTTCTTGTACAAAAACTGATGGGAATCAGGAACCCTGTAATATCTATCAGGCTTCACAGGAGCAGGAGGAAAAGGGGTTAAGTTAGCCTCCGAAAAGGCATCATCCACAATATCCAAAACAGGAGGAATAGCCAGGGGTCTATGTTGGGGAAGAAGAAGAAATTCCCTCAGCCTTTTCTTGGATTCCGAATACTCCTGTCCTTCCCAGTGGAAATGTTCCCTCATTTCATGCAAAGTTTCCCCAAAAGAGAAATCCTCAGGGGGAGAAGCTGAAGGAATGGATTCTTCAGCATCAGAATCCTCATAAGAAGGGAAAGAATATTCTTGATCAGAAGAAGAAACTGAGGAAGCAGAAGCCTGATCAGAGGAATCATAAGAAATATCCTGCCTGGGCCTTTTGTCTGGAGGGGGATGAGAACCCCTAATCATAGTAAGTAAATCCTCCGCCATCTTGAGTAACTGTTTCTGTGACTTGGGAGCCGGTTCAGAAGAAGCCTGTGTAGAAGTCTTTGATTTTGAAGGAGTCTTTGCCTTTGTCTTTGGCTTTGCCTTTATTACTAGCCGAGTAGGCCTGAAAACCCCTTCGGAAGCCGGTACCTGCACAGCGGCTCTGGACCCATCCGAAGGAGCATTGTCTGAAGGTCCTGCAACAGAAATATTTAAAGGCCTGGTTGGCTCCTCATGAGAGTCCGTTTCGGCCATCGGTTCTGAAATGGCCGACGACAGGGGCTGCAAAAGCGCCTCACTGACAACGGCCGAACCTGAAGCTGGCTCCGCTTGTGCGCTACCATCAGATTTGGACCTCGGAGGCCTGTCTTTATCCTTGCGACGTTTATGAACTCCGGTAGCCGGGACCGTATCCGACGACATTTTGTAGTTAAAGCGCCTACCGAAGTAATGAAAAGCAAAATCGTACCTTCGCTTAATTGTACGTTGATTGAATCTAGCACAAAACCGACAACTAGCTACGTCGTGGTCAGGGCCCAAGCAAGGAATACAGTAAGAATGAAAATCCTTATGAGGTATTTGCTTCCCACATGAAATACAATTATTAACTTTTTCTGTCATCGGGGTGGTGCAAGAAAAAGTTTCAACGGGTACTTAGCTTTGAGTGAAGAAGAAAGTCTTCGGACCAAGTATATCAGTAAAATTAGTCAGGACTCACGACCGCAAATGCGAACTGCTATCACCGCACGGCAAGAAAGACTGGAGAAGATGGCGTCGGCTGTCAGCTTTGTACTCCTGGCGCTCTGACGTCAGGGAGCATGGTTGAACAGCCGACGCCGGACCCAGACTTTGGGATTCTGGCCGACCTGGGGCTGCCTGCCGGCAGTGGAGAACCCTACAGTCATGATTGCAACAGTGAAACACGATGAACATCTAGACATTGTATAAACACCCTAGGAGGTGTAGCTAACACAAACAGTAATGCAGAGAAATGATAAAGTGACCAAGACACAGAATCTAAGAAATGTTTTGAAGACTGCAACTATGGGAATGTAATAAGCATCTTTTAGGGTTAATGTTACCATAAAACTCAGAAGAGGAATGACTGGTAACACTCTAAAGAGTCAACATTTTGAATTTTAGTGCTTCACAAACCAGTTGGGAAAGGAAAAAGCAAGCTCTGGAACTGATCTGCAGGGTAGATCAATCTCTGAAACCAGAAACATTTTGTAGTAGAAGCTTTCCTCTCTTTCGTGTAAAGGCACAAGAGTATGACTCCTAAGGTAAGCATGTGTTGAAAAACTTGACAAAACTATGTTTGGCCAGCAAGTTAGGGAAGAAATCCCCTGAAAGGAGTTATGTGTATTCAATGTAAACCGTAATGCTCCTGCACTAGTATTCAACACCTTATTAAATTATCACTTTAGACATAGGCAAACATGCATTAACAGTAAAGAAAGCAAAGAAAATAAACCATATTAACATTTTTCCAATGACATATATTGTACATTACATAGGTTTTCTTTCTTTGTAACTATCAATACATAAATTACACAATTTCGTTTTTCCTTTAAACTTCACTCACTCTCCTCAACATTATTCTACATCTGTTTTTCAGTATCCATTCATTTCTATGAAATTTGCTCTTTCCCTTCTGTAAAGATCAATCCTCCAGTTATTTTCTCGCTTTTCACAATATTCAAAATTTTAAATACAGTTGATTTAGACTTTGATTTCCATTTTCTAATTGCTTTTTTGGCAGCCAACAGAATTAAACTTAATAAGGTCTAACTAGGTCTAAGCAATTCATATCCCACGTCCCAACTCAAAAGAATTTCCTTTTGCCATGTGCTCCCTGAATATTTCTGACAGAATACTCCATTGGGAATTTTTAAAATCTGACAACTCACTTCTAAAAATGTGTTCCCCAGTTACCTCTTTCTTCCTCAACACACCTCCAAGATTTGCTACCTGAGAAGAAAAAACTGCTTGGGATATAAAAATACACATGAAAACACTTCCAAACCAAAAAAAATAAATAAACTTCTTGACTTGGTTACATACATGGGAGAGGTATGTACGTCCTCTGATTATTCCCATGAATACTGCTTTTTTTAGTATTTCTCCCCAGTCCTTTCTAACCTCCTCTGACTGATTCTTATAGTTACTGTGCAATATTTTATATGTTCTAGTAATTATCCCTTTATAAACAACAGCTTCTGTTCTAGATTTAACTAAAAGCTCTACCGCAGCAGGTCTTTCCCCTTTCTCTATGCCTATACACTGATATTAATTCCTAGTAGAGAAGGTGGTCTCTAGTCTGTAGTCCAAATGTCTTTTTTGATCTCATCCCATTATATTACCATTCCATTTACCTTGGTTCCTTTGCTAGTTGCCTCCAGTAAATTCCAGCCTAATCTTGCATATTTTTTGTACCCTTAGTGGCAGTCATTCCTACTGGCAACATTTCTTTTCTGCATTCCCATGTTGGTTTAGCTCTTAGAATACAATATAGTGTATGGTTGTTATTTTTCTCCTTAAAGATCTGCATCCACATTCCCACTCTCCCCTTATTTCCTGAACCCCCTTGTCTCGCTTCATCATCCTTTCCACTTTGACTTATAACCTTATGCTTGTGCTATGTATATCAGCATCAACTGTGTAGCTCTAAAATATCCATTCAAATCAGGTAATCCTAACCATCTATTGGAAGGATCAACCTACCCCACTTAACTCTTCCCCCTCTTCACCTCCCAGATAAACACCTTCAACTTTTTATTATTTACTGCCCACAACCTTTCCTCAGGTTGATAGAAATATGCATAATCTGTACAAAAAACTAAAGGGGCCAAAACATGTTCACTGCTTGTATCTTACTATTCATATTCATAAACAACTGCTTCCACTTTCTCAGTTTTTGTATTATCTTTTGTTTAGTCTCTTCCCACATATCTTTAGCTGTCATAACAGAAGTCTTTAATCCATACTCCTAAATACTTCATCTTATTATATCTCCATAGAAATGGGTATTGATGAACTATCGATGAAACAATTCATGTGTGGGTCAATAATTCAATGCTATAGCCTTTGTTTTACCTTCATTAACACAGTGGTATTTTCTTACATTCTGCTTCCCTCTGGATCATCATTGTTCTATTAATATTGTTAAAGGTTTGCCACCCTTCCTCAAAACCACACTGACCCATAGCTATCAATTTTGGAAACCCATTTGTCATTCCTCTAGCTGGTACAGACAAACGCTGTACAGTCATGTTTTAAAACTGAAATGGTTCTACTCCTGAACTATTATTAGAATAAGAGAGTCTAAAACAATATGTTGCCAAAGGGAAAGGCAAAGTCTACAGGACAAACTTAAAGATATAGGGACAGGAGGGGAGGGGGATGCTGGCATAGTCATTCTGAATGTGTAGTCTGCTTTTTTGTTTTGTTTTTTGAATGGATTGCTGTTTTTTTACTGTTCCACTTCTGCAGTTTATTTTTTATTCCCTGTTTGCGAGAAGATGCCAGGGATTATTACTATTTTTTTCCTAAGCAGAAAATTATGAAGATTTATAATGGGGCAGAAAATGTTAACTCTTGAATTAATTTCTCTCTGTCATCAAACGGTTTGAGAAACTGAGTAGCAGCAGGGTCAAACAAAGCATTGTTTAAAGTAAGGTATCTTCCTAAAACAGTAACAATAGCAGAGACCTTAGAGTATCTGTACAATCACAGATACCCTTCAAAGCATGTTCAGACACCTGAGACAGGATAAAAACTGTAAGATTTGGACAGGGCCTACCATTTGAAGGAAGTGTAGAAGAACAATCCCACACAAGCTGTTAACAACTGACGGAATAAACTGGAAGAAATTCCCTTATGAAATCTGTCTAATACATGATCTTCTACTCCACAGAGAAACGGTTTGTATTAACAAGTGTTCTGCCACTGGGGACTGTAGGTGGAGGGTCCGGATTACTGCAGACAGCATTTAACACTTCCTCCAAGGATAGCATAACAGGAGGAATGGGTGGAGCATGTGGTAAATCCACTTGCAGCATATATCTTCTCATTTTAGGGTAAACATCCACTTGTTCCCACAAAAATATATCATTCACACTAGTCTTAGAAAATGAAAACTCACCTAAGGAAGCTTGACAGGGCAAGCACTGTTCTGAACCATAGTCCTGGGCATAAGAATCAGACAAAGAAAAAGCACAGACTCCATCTATGGAAGAATCCTCAAACACATTTTTCTCAGGATTCTAATTTCTAACTTTACTTCTCGCATGGATTTCCAATCTTCAGGATAAAAATTCTGCAATAAACTCCTGGCTAAGGTAAGAAAATCATCCTTATGAACAGACAAAATGTCGTTGGATGAGTGATATCACCTTTTGTTTCATTTTTCTAAGGACATTCCTGTAAGGAGGCCATCTATGAAATGGCGCTTCATCCTATGCAAGAAGTCCCTTTCTCCAGCTCCTCCAAGAAGAACCTCCCAGATCCAAAGAGGATTCTCCTATACCTGGGCTGGACAGCTGCAAAGAATGTGGCTAACCCCTGATCCACAGTCGCAGAGGGGACTACACCAGAGGCATCCGGAGAAAGAATAGCTGGTCTGAGACGAAACACAGTTGTGCAAGAAAATTTACCTTAACAGCAGATGTTCAAATGGTCACTGTTGCAGTAGCCTTATCTATAAGAGTTGTATCCTGCCAAGGATATAACAGTCAGCCAGCTTCCAAAGCTTCAGGGCACCTTCCACTCACCTAAACTATTAGGCACATTTGAGCTTCAAGCCCCTAAGAGTTTTACTGCTGCCAAAAAGTACAATTCTCTGAGGTTTTGGAGGACTGCTGGTTGGCTTGAGTTGTTCCTTGGCTGGGCACATACGTTCCTTTATGAGGGCAATAAAAAACAAAATGTTTTTTTCTTTCAATGGTTAAAAGATAAAAGTTTTCTGAAAGCATCTGAGTTGCCTTCTACATCTCGAGAAGAATGATAAGTAGAAGTACAGCTGTATCATGAGCCTCAGCATGGCTAACCTTAATTATAGGTCAATTAAAGCCTGTGAGTGTAGTTGCTAATCTGGGACAACAGTTCCTATAACGAGGGTTAAACTTTTACCATCTGAAGACGTACATAGTTTTGTCTAAGTTAATAGGTTATGGGGGTGGTTCTGGGAGCCTGTCTTTTTTTTTTGGTTTTCATGAAAACAAAAAGTTTTCTAACTTGTGACAACTGTATAAAAGATCAATCTGCCAAACTGTGTGCATGTAACTGAAATTCTAAAAGTGGACATTATTAAAAATCTTATACATAACAGGTTATAATAACTTATAATGACAGCGCTTTGTATATCATCTTTGAATGGGAATGGTCTCACAGGTAGAAACAAAGGAGTAGTGAACTATATTAGGAAATGCAGAGTGCAAATAGCTATGCTACAGGTGACACATTTAGAAAGAACTGAGAGTATAAATTTGATAAAAAATTTCAAAATGGTTATTCAGGGGAATATCTGGGACAAAGGAAAAGGGGAGTGCTTATATAAACTGCCAGAGGAGCTCTAATTGTGACAGAAGAGGAAAAAGGGTTTTGTAGTAGCAAGGGGATACTAGCAAAGGATGAGAATTACACTGGCATGCTATTTATAGTCTACCTAAAACTGTTACAGTGAAGTTTAAGAAAATTCTGGGAGAAATAATCAACTTTCAGCAGGGAATATCAGTTACAGGTTGCAACAGTGAGCAGGGTTCTAGAAGAAAAAATACAACAAGAGTGTAGATTTTTGAAGACATTTACAAAATACTTGTTACAGAAGATGCACATTCTGCAGCAGGAACATGGAGAGAATTTCCATATTCTTTCACAAGGTACAAAAACTGTGCTACACTAGACATAAATTATATTTTCACAGGAACATGTGCATTTAATTGAAAGTTTCGATACATATCAAATAACTACTTCATATCACACGCCAATAACAACCAAAATAAAAATGTAGGGTAATGAAATAAAATGAGACACTGGCACTTCCCCTCCTACCTGTCAAATCAAAAGGAATTTAAGGCATGGATAGTGGAAATTATTCAGGAGTTATTTGGAAAGATTTATTGTATTTCCATACCTGCTTTGTCCAGAGTAACCTGTAGCACAGGATATGACTGGTTCTAAGTTTTGTGGTGTGCTATTGTCATACTTTGAAGACAGAAATTTCTTCAAAATATATACCTAGGGAGTGGGATAAAATGAAAGTGCAGTTTAAAAATACAGTGGAAATGAAAGAAAAATATACGGTTGAGAAGTAGACGGAATTATTAGAAGGACTGGCAAATGTTTATTGCAGAATATGGGAAATCTCACAGAACAAGAAGAGGTACAACTGCAGAATGCTAATGAGAAAATAAGGGACTACACCTGGATAATATGTATGCATTTAGAAAGACTGCTGTTAAGGAACGTTTTTTGATAACTCCAAAGCACAAAAGCTTTTAGCACAACTACTCAGGCAAGAGAAAGTAGAAAGGATTGCTCCAAAGCTTAGGGAGTCTATAACAAGGAAAATAACCAGAGATCATGTAGAGGTATTAGAAATATTTCATAAATTTTATGAAAATCTGTATAAAAAGAGAAATATGGAAATAAAGCAGAAGTAGAAAAGGAAATAGTTAAAGAAGAATTAAATATACAGATGCTTAGGATAGGGGGAAATGAGATAAAAATGGTGATGTATAACCAATCTACAGGAAAGTTTCCAGGAATAAATGGTATTCCTTTGGAAGTTTGGACTCTAGGAGGAAAAAAAAGTGATAAAGATCTGAAGGTTTTTGTTTAGCAGTATTTTAAAAGGAGGAGAAGCACAAACATCCTGTGGCTGTAATACCTAATGATTGTAAAGACCCATCAGATCCAGTTTCATATAGGCCCAATTCAATTTTGAACCATGGTTATAATGTGTTTATTTCTATAATGGCTAAGAGAATGGCAAAGATGTTGTCAAAATCGATATATATGGATCAATGTGGTTTTGTGGAGGAGAGGGCAAACATTTGACAAGATTAACAGAACAATGGTGATCCAGAGAGAAGAATATAAGAAAACACCACTATAGGTGGGTACTTATGCAGAGAAAGCATTCAATATATTAAGCTGGGATTTTATGATTAGGGTAATATAAGCATTTTGCATTCCCTGACACAATAAAATTATTTAGGTATGTGGGATCAGAAGTAAAAATTAAACTGGAGGACTCCTATCCCTTAAGTTGTGTTTGAAAAGATGAACCAGGCAGAGGTGTCCTCTTTTTCCTTTGTTATTTGCATTATATTTAGAGCCAATGGCAAAGAAAATAAGGGACTCTGATATAATTGTTACAATAATCAGGAAAAGCTTGTTTTACTTGCAGATATTATATTGTACCTGATAAAACCTGAAAAGGACATTTCAGTGTTGTGGAACATTCTGAGACAGTTTCAAGTCTTTCCGGGGTACAAAATTAATGAAAATAAAAGAAAGACAACAGCTGTAAACTATGTACCCAGACACAAATTGTTTCAAGCACTACTACCCATATTTATCAGGACATGTAATGGGTTTAAAATGACTCTGTTATGGTAGCTAAGGAGATGTGGGAAGAGACCAAACAAAAGATAATATAAAAATAAATGGAGAAATCTGAAGCTCTGTTTTATGGCTATGGATAGCAAGACATAAGCAGTCAAAATGTTTTAGTCCCTTTAGTTTCATACATAGGTTAGGGTTAGGCATATTTTTTTTATCAACCAGAGAAGTTGTGGATAGTAATCAATAAAGAGTTGTAGAATTTTATCTGGGAGTGAAGTGGAAGATGACAAGAGTCAAGTCGGATAAACTGATCCATCCAATAGAATGAGGTGGTTTGGGATTACCTAATTGAAAGGATATTTCAGAACTACACAGTTAAGGCTTCTATACATAGCACAAGCAGAAAGCTATAATTCAAAGTGGAAAGGAATGATGAAACAGGAAGGAAGCTCAAGAAATAAGGAAAGACTGGGATTCTGAATGCAGATCCTTAAGGAGAATAACAGCCACACACAATATTAGATTAATAATGTAGCAGAAAGTATTTTAAGAACTAAGCCAACACGGAAATGGAGAAAGGAAATTCTGTCAATAGAGATGACTGCAATTAGGGGTACAGAGAATAGTCAAGAAGGGGCTGGAATTTACAGGAGAAAACTGGCAAAAGAACCAAGGTATTGGAAGTAAATAATTAGAGAGGAAAAGGAAACAGAAAGAGAATAGGCCAAGAATGCATTTGAACTACAGGCTAGAGATTGTTTCACTATCAAGGACTGATGGAGTATAGGCAAACAAAGTAATACAGGGATCCTAAGTGAAAGACCAGCAGTGGTAGAGTTTTTAGTTGAATCAAAAACTGAGGCTGCGATTACAAAAGAGATAATTAATAGCACATAGAACACTGCATGATAACCACAATAATCAATCAGAGGAGGTTAGAAAGGACTAAGAAAGACTGGATAAACAATTCACAAAGAAACAATGACAGGATATAGGTACAGCTCAAAAATATGCAACAAAGTTTAAAAGATTTACGATTTTTGCTTGGAAGTACTTGCATAGATATTTTTATGCCCCAAGCAGACTCCAAAGAATCTTTCCTCAGGTAGACTGCAAATGTTGAAAGTATGACGGGAGGGGGGGGGGGATGCAATTCTGAACATATTTTTGGGAGTGTAATGTGTTGGCAGACTTTAAAAATTCCCTGCAGACTACTCTGTCAGAAATACCGGGTAAGCAAATTGGTGTAGCTAAGGAAATTATTTTTTTGAGTTATGGTACAGGCTCTAAACTGCTGAGATGCAGTAAGGCTTTGCTAAGTTAAAGTCTAGTGGCTGTCAAAAAAGCAAAAAGTCTAAACCAACTGTATGAGAAGTAGTGAATATATTAACAGAGATAAAAGAACTGGAAGTGGAATCTTTAGAAAAAATGGTATGAGCAAATTACATTAAAAATGGGAATTATGGGAACAATTCGGGCAGAATAATGTTTTGGAGGAGGAATCAGGTTTAAGGGAAGGCAGGAATTGAGTGAGCTATGTAATGTTCAACTGACAATGCCTATACTGAAGATCATATGTAATGTATAATGTTTGCAACTTAAAATATATTAATATGGTTTGTTTTCATTTATCTAAATGTATGATTGCCTTTGTCATAAGTAATTTAATAAAGATGTTTTTTGTTTAAAAAAATCCTTGTAATCAAATAACCACTTCAACAAGGCATGCTTCAATACCTTCTGACCTAGTGTGGATTTGGAGATGGTAAAAACAAGTTGGTAATACTTGCTTATTTTCTTTGTTCTGTTAATATTTAATACAAGCTTATAAGCATCCACACAATAAAAGCAGTGCTCTCTCTAGTATATCTATGTAAGAAAATGGGTACACTGACACGTTGGTTAAGAATGGCCTTCGCAGCAGCCACCTAGGGCACAAAACTAAAAACCTAACTTTATGAAAAAAACAAATAAGGTAGCTTAACAGAAAGAGCTTCTGACAGAGTTAAGTGGTACCAGAAACAGCATTTTCCAAGACAGGTAATTCAAATCCACAAAAGCCAACAGCAGTGTAAATGAAACATGGGTAAACCAACAAAAAATATAGGTCCCAGGTGAAAATGAATACCAGATATACTTTTTTTTTTTGGGCACGGGGGGGGGGGGGGGTAATAAGAATGAAGATTTTTCTTAAGGTTCTTCTTATGAAGGCCTTGCATGTCCTAAGGGAGGCCAGGAAAAAGAGTCAAGCCCTGAACTAAGTCGGAGATGGTTGCAATACAGACTTTTATGGAAGAACTGAGTGTTGAATCGAAGACGTCAGAAAGATGCTTTAACACTTGCAGAACATTAGTACTATACCCTTTCATGATGCCCAAACAGAGAAACAATTCCATTTGCCTCTCTACATCTTACAGGTAAGTAGGCTTTTGGGAAAATTAAAGGATGAGTACTACCATGCTGGAAAGGTACAAATTATTCGCAATTAATGGAACTGGAGAACCTAAAGAGTGAGTTACAGTGAACAAAAGTCTGGATGAGGTTTGCCAGAGGGGTGGTTAGAAGCACTAAGGCACAGACTTAGTTTGTCCAGAAGATACTGCTGAAGCAGGGAGACTCAGATCTGCTGAAGCCAAAAGGGGGCTACAAAAGAAGGACCATGCCTTTGGCTTCATTGAGTCTGGCTTTTCAAATAAACCTCAGCATCAAAGGAAATGGATGAAAACCACAATATCTACGGCCTGACCTCCAAGAGGAGGAATAAGAGATGAAGAAGCTTTTACACTTGGCAATGCTTGAAGATGCAACAGGCCATAACATAGCTTTCCTCACAGAATGAATAGCTTCCAAGCAAATGGCTGAGGGATCACTTCAGGATTATCACACTATGATGTAGCCTGTTCACAAGAAACAGTCTTCCCCTGGAATATGGTTAACAATGAGGAAATGGTAGAAACTAAATGGTGCACTGTTAGACTCTCATATTTTCTTGGCACAAAGGGTAAGATCTGGTAACCTCCTCCCCCTGCTTGCTGATGTACAATATCACTGTCAGAATGTAGAGCAATCACTCCCTGATGGAGGAAGGCAGTACTGAAAGGCTGAGAGAGAAACTGATGGCCGGTCTTCCTGGACTGACAGACTCCTGAGGTGAATATGGGTGGAAGGGGTTCTCATATGTTGAAACAGTCAACAGTTAGCCCCTATGGAAAATGAGACTTGCAAGCCTTAGACATTTTTATGTGGTGGGATATATGATCCTGCACTTAGGACAACAGCACCCAAACTATTCAGTGCAGAACTCTCACAAAGAGCCTTACATGAGGCATCATTACTACAGCTGTTGCCATGACGTTTAGGGTTTTGAAGCTTACCCCTGAGGAAATGCAGCTGGACACACTGATCTTGGATAACTGATACTGAAGGCTAGACATCACGTCCTGGGGAAGATGTTCTCTGTAGGGAGTAGTGTCTACCTAGTATCCTGTAAATATAAGTAACTTCAGAACAATGTAAACAGGATTGTGTAAGACTGATTATGCTCCCAGAGGAATGCAATACCAAATAGTGACTCACTTGAGAAGACCAAGCCTTTATACTGAAAGAGCAACAAGGAGCCAGTCATCTAGGGATGGGAATATTTTGACACACTGATCTCTGGTAAGCTTACTAATACAGATGTGCATTAAATGAACAAGCTGGACATGAATGCAAGACTGGCTGGGAGAGTAACTAAAAAATGACTGGCTCCTACCCAGAAGCCCATGCAACTCCTCAAATGCTTGGCAATCTTTATGTGGGACAGGTGTCATGGGAGTCTAAAGATCACATCCAGTCTCCTTTGGCCATACAGAGAAGGAGTGACTGTACCATGTCTGTTTAGAATGTTTGTTCTGGTACAAATGCATTGAGGCTGCTAAGATCTTCAGAACAGTGTGTGTGTTGGACTTTTAAGAAGATGATCAAGGACTGAACGTGCATATATAAATAGCAGCCACATGCTATAATCCGTGCCATTTTGAAAGTGCAGCCAGAGAGTGAGCATGTATGAATGAATGAGACTAGTTTGTATACAAGTTACCCAAGTTAAAGTTAATAACCTTCAATTGTGATGTGTCTGTACATAATAAAGCTGCTTGAACAGAACCCACAAAGACTCGTCTATTACATCCTGACTAGAGGAGCCACATGGTGTCAGAACCAGGATTCCAGAGACTGATATTCAGAGCCATGAGGTACAGAGATATCAGTGAAGGTAAACTAAGAGAAACCTAGCACAGAAAAGACCTAAAAGTAATGAAAACTTGCACAAACAGTTTATTTTGTAAAAAAAGACAGAGCATTATAAGGGTACAAAGTGCATTATTAAACGAGAGAGGCACAAAAGGTTTATTAACTAAATGAAATGTTTAAGATTAAGACATTTGATAAAACAATTATCAGAAAAGCAAAATGAGTATGTTTAAAGCAGTGTGTTTAAAGCAAAACGGGCATGTTAAGAGTAAAATGAGCACAAGAAAAGTACAAGGGCCATGAGAAGAGATTAAATGAGCAAAACGAATATAAGGGCAAAAAGGACACATTAAGCATAAATAGAGCAAGGCGATTGGACTTTTTTTGCTGAAGTGCTGGGTTTTGTCATGACTTTGTATTGTATCAAGGGCATGATTAGAATTATTCAAAGTATCTCAAAGTGTGTAAAAGTGCTTACAGTGTGTGCTTATTACTGTGCATGTATTCCAAAGAGTTTTTGTGTGTGCAAAGTGCAACTATTTCGTAAAGTACAGTCATTTCGAAAATGTTTCTTGCGTTAGGTGTGTCTATTTGCAAAGTGCTGCCATTACAGAGTGTTTCTTGCACTGTAAAGAATTATCTAGGAAGGTACCAGCATTTTGGGGAAGTTTCAGTGTGCCGTGTACTGTTTATTCGCAAAGTGCAGCCACTTCAAAATGTTTTTTACTCTCAGCTTCTTCTGCCCAGTTCATTCGCACAGTGCAGTTATTTGAAATGTTTCTTACACTGATAAGAGGCGATTTCTTGCAGTACAGCAATTTTGAGAGTATTACAGTGCCTAAGAGACTTATTTTGCAAAGTTTAATTATTTAGAGGCTTGTTGCGCTATTGGGCAAAGTTACAAATATTGGTATAAATTTCTGGCATATGCACTTGTGCTTGCTCATACATATTTGCAAACTCCTTCACTGGTATGTGTTAATGTGACAGATTTCGAAGGCCCTCACCACTTGTATTTGATCAGAATATTGTAGAGAACTGGAGGATATTTGCGCAAGCGTATGACATTTTTATACAAGCAGCTTATTCTGACAAAGATGCACGCACTAAGGTATTCATTTTGCTAAACTTAGATAGGTCAGAGGCCATTGAAAGAAAGCGTACATTTGTGTATGCACAGCAGTATATGAGGGAGAAGGTGAAAATAGTCATATTGTTGTACAGGCAGAATCAAGGGAAGTCCCAGTGTTTGAAGTACAAATTCAGGAAAATGTGCAACCCCCAGACAAATATTACATTAGAGAGGCATTTGTTTTACACCAGAGATCAGAAAAGTACAGTTTTGTACCTACCATAAATGTAGATGTTCGAGTGCGCATACAGCTGCAGTCATCACACTTGGGTTATCTGCCGTCAGGCGGGTCCTCGGTCGGCCGAATTCCAAAGTCTACGTCCGGCGTCGGTTGTCGTCAGTTCTTCCCTGACGTCAGTGCGGCAGGGGTATAAGAGAGGCAGCCAACGCCATTTTCTTCAGTTTTTCTTTCCCCAGATGTCAGGTGCCCCCAGAAAGGAAGGCAATACATGATGTTATGCAAACATACATAAGTAGATAAATCAAAACAGTAGTTGCAAGCAAATACACCATATAGGAATACCCCAAATAGGTTGTATGTTAAAGGTGTTTGTCATAAGCTCTGTCCTAAGAGGGGATGGAGGGAGGGTAACCTGGACTGCAGCTGTATGCGCACTCGAACATCTACATTTATGGTAGGTACAAAACTGTACTATGTTCTTCGTGCATACAGCTGCAGTCATCACACTTGGGTAGAATCCCAAAGCTAAGTAAGGGTGGCTGGTACTAAGCGGAGTTAGGAGGGGCTAGAATGCCCCTCCTAACTCCTCTTAGGAGGGGCTAGAATGCCCTGCAGGACGGCTGCGGCAAAGCCCGCTCTAGAATTTGAGTATAGTGGAAGGTGGTAGTGTTTGGTGAAAGTATGCACTGAACTCCAAGTAGCTGCTTCCAGAATGTCCTTGGTAGGGACCCCCCTGAGGAAAGCTGCTGAGGTAGCTGTAGCCCTGGTGGAGTGGGATCTGATGTATACAGGCACTGATTTTCCATGAAATGAATAACAAAAGCGTATGCAGTGGGCTATCCATTTTTAAATAGTCTGTTTGGAAATAGCCTTTCCTTGAGCACCTGTAGCATAGGACACAAAGAGCTGCTCATATTTCCTGAATGACTTTGTTCTGTCCAAGTAATAACGAAGTTACCTGTGAATGTCCAAGGAGTGGAGTAGCCTCTCCCCTTTGTTATGGGGATTTGGATAAAAGGTAGGTAAATGAATAGTCTGATTCAAAGCCACACCGGATACTACCTTTGGCATGAAGGTAGGGTTGGTTCGTAAGGAAACCCTGTCCTGATGGAAAATGATGAATGGTTGCACAGCCATGAAGGCCTGTAGTTCCAAAATCCTGCGTGCTGAGGTAATAGCCAGAAGCAAAGCTGTTTTCCACGACAAGTATTATAACTCTGCTGAAGAGGCCGGCTCAAAAGGAGGCAGTGTCAGCTTCTCCAATACGAAGTTGAGGTCCCAAGATGGAGCTGGTGGTTTTTGTGGGGATTTTATATTTTTTGCCCCTCTGAGGAACTGCCTTAATAGAGGATGTGAGAATAAAGGAGGATCCGTATTGTATTGTGCTGAAATTGCTGAAGCGTGGATTTTGATGGAAGAGAAGGAAAGGCCACTGTTTAACATCTCAGCTAGGTACTGTAAAAGCTGTGGTATATTTATTACCCAAGGATTCTGGCCCTTTGCTTGATTCCAGGAGCAAAATCGTTTCCATTTGGCGGAGTAGGTTTTTCTAGTAGAGGGTCTCCTGGCCTCCAAGATGACATCCTGTACCTCCTTGAAGAGGAGAGCCTGCTGGCAAATTAAGGTATTTTCCATGCAGCTAAATTTAAGAGTTCTGAGCTGGCTGTGAAGGATCTTGTAGTTGTGCTGTGACAACAGAAGAAGGACTTGAGGTAGGATCCATGGTGGTGAATGGGACAGGTTCTTTAGGAGAGGATACCAGTGCTGTCGTGGCCAGTCTGGAGCAATGAGAATCATTTTTGGCCTCTCTGCTCCGGTTTTTAATAGGACTTTGGTCAGTAGAGGTAGAGGCGGGAAGGCGTAGACTGTCAATGCTGTCCAACTGAAAGATAGTGCGGCCACTTTCCAGGCCTGTGGATGATAGGTCCTTGAGCAGAATGTTTTCAACTGGTAATTGTTGTGGGAGGCAAATAGATCTATGTCTGGCTGTCCCCATGCTTGAGTTATCTTTGAGAAGACTTGTGGATGCAACTTCCATTCGTGAGGGTCTGTCATATTTCTGTTTAAGTTGTCTGCCAGAGTGTTTTCCTTCCCTGGCAGGAATTGTGCCTGTAGTTGAACTTGCCATTCCAATGCTGTGTTCCACAGGGTCATAGCTTGCCTGTATAGGGGGTATGAATGCGTCCCTCCCTGTTTGTTTATGTACCACATGACTGTGGTGTTGTCTGTCCTTATCAATAGCTGGCCTGGTTGCAGTAGGTCCTTGAAATTCATAAAAGCATTTTGCACAGCTAGCATCTCCTTTTGGTTGATGTGTAGGTGCATCTGTTTTTGGGACCATTTTCCCTGGATGCACTGGTCTGCCATGTGTGCTCCCCATCTGTAGTCTGAGGGGTCTACTGTAATGACTTGCCTTGCTTGTGGTATACAGAAAGGGAGACCCGTGTTTCTTTGGCATGCTTGAGCCCACCACAAAAATTCCTTTTGAAGGCATGGAATGAGTGGTAAAATTGTTTCCAAGCTGTGTTTGTGTTGAGACCATAAGTTTTTTAGGTACCACTGTAGTTTCCTCATATGCAGCTTTGCAAATGGTATTAGTAGAATGCAAGATGCCATGAACCCCAGAGCCTGCGGGATTTTCCTTGCAGTTAGCCTGGTTAAAGTTGCCATTTTGTTGAAGTATTGAGACAGTTGCCCTTGTTTGTCTGGCATGAGGTAAGCCATCTGGGCCGTTGTATTTAAGCTGGCACCCAGGAAAATTATCTGTTGAGAGGGTATTAGCTTTGATTTCTTTTTGTTTACTGTGTACCCCAGGCAATTTAACAGTTTTATTACAAACGCCAGATGTTGCAATAGAATGTCCTTGCTGTCCGCTTGGATCAGGCAGTCGTCCAGATATGGGTAGACTTGTATTCCTCGTTGTCGGCAGAAAGCAATTACTGATGCCAGGCATTTTGTAAGCACTCTGGGCGCAGTAGATAAGCCAAAGGGCAATGCACAAAATTGATAATGGGTTGAACCTGCAAGAAATCTGAGGTATCTTCTGCAATCTTGTCTGATAGGGACATGCAGGTATGCCTCCTTGAGGTCCAACGTTACCAGCCAAGACTCCTTGCCCAGCATGGGAAGAAGCTGCTGTAATGTGTACCTCTAGATATGTGTTTAGAATAGATAGGTCTAAGATGGGTCTCCAGTCTTTGTCCCTTCTTGGTACCAGGAATAGTCTTGAATAAAATCCTTGACCTTGTTCTTTTGCAGGTACCTCTTGAATTGCTTTCATATCCATGAGAGCAGAAATGTGTTTTTGTGCCTCTGCCCATTGATTTTGTGGCAGGTTTGGCATGCCCCTCATCTTTGGAAGGGTGAGAAAGTGGAATCTGTAGCCTCTGTGTATAATATCCAGAATCCATTTGTCCTTTGTAACAATGTGCCAGTTTTTTGAAAATAAGGCCAGTTTTCCGCCCAAAGGTGCTGCCATTATAGCTTTGTTTGGCAGGCAAAGGGGAAAGTCATTGTGTCTGCTTTCTAAATGACTGTGTTCTGTCTTCTCCACCTCTTGGGGCTGGTGATTGCCATTGCCTGGCTCTGTAAGATCCTTGAGGTTGTCCTCTACCCCTTGGGCGTCTGTATCTACCCCTTTGGGGTCTGTCCGTGGCTGGAAAGGACCAATTTTTTGAAAGCCAGTTTCTGCTGAACTGTGGAGGCTGCACCTGCAAGAAATCTTTAACTGTTTGCATAGATTTAGCTTTTTCCTCCATTTTCTTTAGTACCTCCTCATCTTTAACACCGAACAGTACATCTTTTTGTAGTGGTGCATCTAATAATTTTGCTTTGACATGATCTGGTAAGGTTTGTTCTTTGAGCCAAGCGTGTCTACGTATGACGGACCCCGTGACTGCAGCTCTGCATGAGGCCTCTAAAGCATCAAAACCACACTGTAAGGTATGCTTCCCCACTTGTTCTGCTCCATGCAACAAATCCTGCAACTCTTTCAAATCAGGTTGTTCTGTTTGTGTCATTTTGCTTTTCAGCTGAGATAGCAAGAACTGCTGGTACTTTAACATATGAAATTGACAGTTTAATGCCCTCATGGTTAAAGTGGCTGATGTATACACCTTTTTCCCCCACCTTTCCAATGCTCTGGAATCTCTCTCTGAAGGTAAAGGGTTTTTAGCAGTAGAGGCCTTAATCCCCTTGGGACCCTGAGAAATAGTTTCTGGGTCAGCAGAAGGGCTTTTATAAAGGAACTGGTGAGAATCAGGAACCCAGTAATATCGGTCTGGTTTAACAGGGGCAGGAGGTAAAGAGTCTGGATTAACACTGGCTTCTGCGTACACATCATCCAAAATATCTACGACAGGAGGAATAGCCAGGGGCCTATGCTGGGGAAGTAGCAGAAATTCCCTGAGCCTTTTCTTGGAATCTGAGTAATCTTGGCCTTCCCAGTGGAAGTGTTCTCTCAATGTATGTAGGGTTTCCCCAAAAGAGTAGTCCTCGGGGGGGGGGGGGGGACCGAGGGAATAGACTCCTCAGCATCAGAGTCTTCAAAAGGGGAAGAGGCGTAATCCAGGTCCTCAGAAAGGCCTGAGGTAATAGATGCCTGATCTGAGGAAGGGTAGTCTTCCTCCATCCTGGGTCTTTTGTCTGAGGGGGGTTGAGAGCCCCTGATGAGTG
Organism: Protopterus annectens; assembly: GCF_019279795.1. Lineage (NCBI taxonomy): Eukaryota > Metazoa > Chordata > Ceratodontiformes > Protopteridae > Protopterus > Protopterus annectens. The sequence continues at coordinate 579,818,617 of NC_056730.1, read as the reverse complement.
AAATCAAATCCTCAGCCATTTTAAGCATCTGTTTTTTGGGCATGGGACCTTGAGAGGGGGCTTGAGGACCCTGTTTTTTAATTTTCATTGGAGCTTTAGATTTAGTGTATGATTTAATAGATAAGGTGGTAGGCCTGAAAACGCCTTCAGAAATGGCAGGCCTTGCTAAACTTTCCGTTTCTCCACCAAGAGTGGCGTTGGTATCTGCAGTGGGAATGGGGACTGAGGAACCTGCGACCTCGGGTACTGAAGTCAACCTGTAATAAAGTTTCATCGGTAGTCAGGGGCTGCGTAGGTGCATCGCTGAGAACCGGAGAACCGGTAGTCGGCCTTAGCATGGTCTCAGTACTCGGTGCAGGCCGCGGGTGTCTGTCCTTATCCTTGCTTTTTTGCCTAAAACTGGCATCAGCATATCCGACGACATAATATAATTAAATGTTTTGCCAAAATAATGAAGGGCGAACTCCGCCCGGTGCTAAATAGTGCGCTTGTTAAATCTAGCACAAAAACGGCAGGCCGAGACGTTGTGTTCTGGCCCTAAACAAGGTATACAATAAGAGTGAAAATCCTTATGCGGTATTTGCTTCCCACAAGAAATGCAATTATTAACTTTGTCTGACATCGGTCTGAGGCAAGAAAAGTTTCCCCAACGGGGTACTTAGCTTTAAAGAAGATTTCGGCTGAAATACTTTCGTAAATCTCAGGAGCTGGCCGACCGGCACGTGCGAACTGCTTCTGCTTCGGGCACCGCACGGCAAGAAAGACTAAAGAAAACGCCGTCGGCTGCCTCTTTTATACCCCTGCTGCACTGACGTCAGGGAAGAAGCGCCGCCGGACCCAGACTTTGGAATTTGGCCGACCGAGGACCCGCCTGATGGCAGATAACCCAAGTGTGATGACTGCAGCTGTATGCACGAAGAACATCCAGGGGAAACTTTTGCAGGTTATATTACTGACCTGAGAAACAAAACTAAAACGTGTCGGTTTAAAAGAGGAGTTAATACAGGACACACTTGTGTGTGGTATTAATAGTGCTGCTGTGAGAAAGATTTTGCTTCGTGACAGTGATTTAACGTTGAGTAAAGCCATTGAGATTTGTTAAATCCATAAAGTTACAGAAAAACACAAGTATGCTTGCAAGTGATAACAGCATGGTTTCAGCAAGCTCCAGAGCAAATGTAGATAGCATGCAACGTGTAGCAAACAGAAGCAGGCCTAAGCACATGGCAGCCACAGCCCCTACTGGTTCACCAGGGAAACCACATAGTTTTCCAGTAAGTTCTAAGGAGCATGCTCAGTGCAGTACAAGTTTGAGTCTGCAAAACCCAAATCCAGCTTTATTGTCAAGTGCTGCAATTATGCTGCCAATCATGAGTCTGAAAGAGAACAATACTTGGCATTTGGTCAGCAATGCCACAAGTGTAAAAAATGGAACCATTTTCAAAAGTTTTGCAAATCAAGTAAACCTCACACAGTTCTAAAGAAGGGTCACTCGAAAAAGCAAGTTGATCATATAGAGAGCTTCAATTCTACTTTCTATGTAGATGCTGTATCAATAATTGTTGAAAAGGTTGATGTAGTGAATTTGCTGGCAAAGAAAAAAGAAGTTATGCACCTACCATAACGTTTCATGTTAGTTGTCTTCTTCTCGCCTTCTTTCTTGCTGGTTGGGTTCGGAGACAATCCTTGGCTCTGACTCGGCCATCTTCAAAAGCTCGAGAGCTGTTTACTGGCTCAAGGCCACCCCGTATCTCATGATGCCTGGCACTAGATACCCAGATCTCGTTTGGTAAGTCTAACTACAAACATAATAAGGAGAGAATCCTATCCTAGAATGTATAAATTCTACCAGTGAGGCTACTAGGCAGAAAGGAATAGCCAGAGAAGACTCAGCCAGTGAAAAACCATAAGGAACTCTTCTCGGTCTACTAGGATAGGGGGATGGAGAGTGGGACGCAAGAAAGAAGGCGAGAAGACGACAACTAACATGGAACGTTATGGCAGGTACACAACTTCTTTATATGTTAAGTTGTCTATCTCGCCTTCATTCTTGCTGGTTGGGACAGCGTCCCTAGCACCTAAAAATCCTGGGTGGCTCATCGGAACAAACTCTTCAGAACAGTGGAACCAAAATCAGCTCTGCTCCTGGAAACCACATCCAACGTGAAATGAAAGTATGTGGGTTGGCCCACGTAGCTGCAGCACAAATAGATTCCATGGGCAACCTAGCCTGAAAGGCCACAGAAGTGGCTAAAGCTCTGGTGGAGTGACCTTTTGGTTTAACAGGCAATTCTTTATTCCTCAGTTGATAGATAAATGTGATGATAGTAGTCAACCACCTGGATAAAATTACTTTTGAGACTGGAAGACCTTGTTTGCACTCAGCATAAGAAAGGAAAAGTTGTTGATTTTCTGATGTCCTTAGTTCTACGCAAATAAAAGCGTAGTTGCCTGTGTACATCTAACTGATGCAATTTATATTCCCGCCCTGTTGGAGTGGTTGGGAAAAAACACAGGAAGGTCTATGGACTGATTCAAGTTATTCAATGAGGAGACTTTAGGAAGGAAGGAAGGATTAGTCCTGAGGGCAACCCTGTCATTGTGGAACACTAGGTATGGAGGACAGATACAAAGAGCCTGAAGTTCCGAAACTCTTCTGGATGAAGTAATAGCTACCAGAAAGAGGGTTTTCCAAGATAAAAACTTCAAGGAACAAGATGCTGCAGGTTCGAAGGGGGCAAAATTAGAGAAGCTAAAATCAAATTTAGATCCCACGGAGGTGGAGGGATCTCTCGCTGGGGGCCTGAGCAGAGTGGTCCCTTTTGAGAAAGGCTTTACATAGCTTATGAGACATGATATTATTTTCCGACAGGCCAATGTGAAAATTTGAAATTGCAGCTAACTGAACTCTAATTGTAGCAGAAGTGGACCCAGCATGAAAGAGTTCCGCAAGAAATTCCAAAATGTGGTGTACAGGGGCTGAAAAGGGTCTATACTCTTAGTCTCTGCCCAGGAAGAAAAACGTTTCCACTTACTAGCGTAAGTTTTTCTAGTCGTAGACTTGTGCGATGATAAAATAATTTCGCGCTCAGAGGGGGAGATATCAGGAAGCCTGGATAAAGTTGGAAGTAGAGCAACCAGGCAGTGAGCTGGAGATATTGCAGGGATTGATGCAGCCTGCCCGACTGATGGATCAGAAGGTCTGGAACTAGGTCCAGAGTCCAAGACTGCTTGAGAAGATGATGATGCAGAACGGGAACCATATTTGTCGAGGCCAGTAAGGAGCAATGAGGATCTTTTTGCAACCCAATACGGTAGCTTTCTGTATTAGCTTCGGGATTAGGGGAAATGGAGGGAATGCATAAAGAAGTCCCTGAGGCCAATCGTGGACTAGAGCATCTCTGGGGGAATGTCTGGGAAGTGGAAGGAGAGAGAAGAAATCGCTGCACTTGCTGTTGAAGGGGGTGGCAAAAAGGTCGCAGCAAGGTTGGCCCCATTTGCGGAAGATTTGGTCCGCAACTACCTGATTCAGAGACCACTTGTGAGGCATGAGAACTGCTCTGCTCAGCCTGTCTGCTATGACGTTGGACCTCCCAGGGATGTGCGTTGCGATAAGAAACCATTGGGAAGAGATCACCCACTGCCAGTGTCGGAGTGCTTCTCAACATAGGGCGTAGGACCTGGTTCCACCCTGCTTGTTGATGTACCACACTACTGACATATTGTCCGTTTGAATTGCAATGGTCCCGGTAGGAAGAGAGTCCTGAAGAGCTTGCAATGCTAAAAGCACGGCCCTCATCTCCAAGACGTTTATATGTAGATGGTACTCGTGAGGTTGCCAGGTACCTTGGACTGTTCTGCCCTGATAATGCCCCCCCCCCGATCAAGGAGGCATCCGTGGTCACCGTAGCAACTGGAGGGGGGAGTACAAATGGTCTGCCCTGGGGCACTCATGTGGAGACCATCCACCATGCAAGGTGCTTTTTGCATGCTTCTGTGATCATAATCATGTGAGACATAGGAAGCTGCTGGAAGGACCATTGGGTGAAAAGAAGCCACTGGAGAATCCTCATGTGAAAACGAGCTAGAGGAACGAGTATGATTGCTGCTGTCATGAGACCTAGAGTTTGGAGGACAAACCTGGCTTGAACTCTTTTGCATGCTACTAAAACCTGCACATGTTGGCGAATCACTAATACCGTGTCTGGTGGAAGGCCCGCTGACATGTCTTTTGTATTTAAATTTGCGCCTATAAAGGTGATAGACTGACAGGGCGACAATGCAGATTTTTTGAAATTTATTGTGATACTTAGCCTGGAGCAAGTCTCGATAGTGTAGTCTCTGGCTCACAGAAGGTGATGCCTGGTGGTAGCAGTGAGGAGCCAGTCATCTAGACATGGAAACACCTGGAATCCTTGCCATCTCAGGTGAGCGGTAACTACTGCCATAAATTTGCTGAACACCCTGGGGGCTGTGGTGAGACCAAAGGGCAGAGTTCTGAACTGGTAATGGCTGGCTCCCAGCTGGAAGCGAAGGAATCTTCTGGAGCGTCTGTCCATTTTGATGTGGTAGTACGCATCCTGAGAATCTATAGAGCACATCCAATTGTCCTGACCCAGAAAGGGTAAAATGGACTGTAGCGTGACCATCCGAAACTTCATTCTTTGTACAGACCTGTTCAGTCTGCTGAGATCCAGAATGGGTCTCCAGTCCCCTGTCTTTTTGGTACCAAAAAGAACCTTGAGTAAATTCCGGATCCTTGCTGGTCTGCTGGGACTTGCTAGATGGCCCGTTTTTTTAGCAGTTTTGAAACTTCTTGAACTGCTCGATTCCTTAGATTGGGTGGAACATCTGGAAGGGACTTGTTTAACAATAAGGGAGTGCGAACAAAGGGAATTCTGTAGCCTCTGGATATAACAGATTGTACCCATTTGTCTTGTGTTATGTCTTGCCAGGCTCTTGGGTACAGCGATAATCTTCCCCCGACTGCCTCCAGAGGTGGGCAACCCTTCAGGGATGCTGGAAGGGCTTCTCAGAGAAGGATTCTCTGCTGCCCTGGTTTTGCGGACCCCCTCTGCCACGAGGGCGGTATCTATTATTGTTCCCTCCTCTGCCCCTGGATGGGAACTCACCACGTGTGTCTGGCAAGGCTCCCTGGGATTTCCAAAACCACATCTTTCCACTCTTCTGACCCTTGGGATATGGTCTGGAAGGAGTGGAAAAATGGACTCCCACGGCAGAGAGAGTCTTGCCTTCCTGTTCACACCTGGTAAGGGTGTCTTTCAACTGTGATTCAAAAAGAGAGGAACCAAAGGGGGTATTGGTGAAAGACGCTCTGAAAGGTTCCGCAAAGTTACATAGCCGCATCCAAGCGTGCCTCCTTAGGGCAACGCTTGTGCCCGCGGCTCTACTCGCACCATCGGCTGCATAAGAAATGAGCCTCATGGAGTTCACCACTGAATTAAGAGTCGCCAGCTGGGAGGCTACCTTAGCCTGGGCCCCCTCAGCTGATGGATCTTGGAGGGTATCTCCAAGCACTTTAAGGAGATCCCTTTGAAGACGGGTAAAGTGGCACAAATAATTCAGAGACCTCATGGAAAAGGTTGCTGAAGAGAACATCCGCTTCCCATATTTGTCCATCGTCCTGGACTCCTTGTTAGGGGGATGGAGAGATGAAGTTTCAGTCAACTCCTTCTTTGTGGCCGCCGCTACCACCATGGCATCAATGGGAACACCTTTAGTCAAAAACTGTTTATCCTGTGGTGCAGTTATGAATTTAGCGGGTCTTCTGGGGGTCGGTTCCACTGTGTCTGGAGCTGACCACGCCTTCCGAGCCACCACAGACATCAGTGGGTCGAAAGGCGGAGACACCCAGGAGGTGGAAGGTCGGGATCCAAACGCATCCAGGAATACCGACTCATCCTCAGAAGGGCTTAGGGTAGTCCAGTTCCCCCTCTGCCTAAGCATCTCAAGGATGTCTGAGGAGGAGACATCTTCAGAGGGGGATCTCGGAGAACCTTCCAAATCCTCTAAGTTGGTATCTGATGCGACAGACTCAGGGGAGTCAACATGCTTCCTCTTGCATTTCCTCTTACGAGGTGGCTCCTCTGAATGATCAGGGGAGGCCTCGGAAGAGGAAGATACACCCAAGGTGGTGCCCTGGAGCGTTGGTTCCCCACGCTTGGGGTCAGGAGGAGGGGCAGAGGCAGACGTAGGTACCATAGGGGGAGGAGCCGATGGGGATGATCGTGGGGCTGACTCAGGGGCCAGCACACTCCTCATGACCTCGAAGGCGTCCCTGCTCGGATGCCGAGAAAGCTCCCGTTCTGAAGAGATCGAAATCCCTCTCCGCACCGAGGGGGATGGCTCCGAAGCCAATCTAGGAGCCGAGCTCACCTGTGCCGAAGCTTTGAGGGGAAGAACGGGGTCGGACAAGGGTCCGATGCCACTCGCCCCCTCAGAGCTGACGAGGGAGTCTTGGCACCCAGATCCCTCCAAGGACAGTACCAAGGAAGTGATTGGAGTTGACGACAGAACCAAAGGAGAAGGTATCGAGGCCAACAGTTCCACGACTCGAACCCCAACGAACTCCGGCTCCGAGCTCAAGGGAGACATGGACGGAGCCGACACCTGATGAGGGGGGCTGGACAACATTTTAGCTAGGGCCTGCGATTTCAACAGCCTACTGACCACTCTCTCCACGTCATGATCTGAAAGCCTTGAAGAAGAGTGGGAGGACCGATGACTGTGCTCCAACTGGAGCAGAGGAGACCTCGGAGCCGAACGTATCGACTCCAGAGAGGGAGACCTAGATCTCTTTCGACTCCCCGACGGCTCTGAAGTGCGTGTCGGAACCGACTGGGAGGAAGGCACATTGGTTCCGGCCGGAACCGAGGTAGAAGGAATAGCTTCACCCAACGACGGCTCCGAACTGGGAGCCGAAGATTTAGGTGGCTTAGAGGACTTCACGGGCTGAGCCTTAGCCGGTGAATCCTGGGGCTTAAGTAAACCCCGTAGGATTAACTTATTTCTGCGCTCCTGCAGGACTCTTGAGCTGAAAGCATGGCAAACCGAACAAGAGTCCTGCAGGTGCACAGCACCCAGACAATAGACACAAGAAGTGTGACCATCTGTCAGAGACATCTTCTGACAGCATGAGCCACACTTCTTGAATCCGGACACCTTGGTATCCTTGGACATCCCTGAAAGGAAGGAACACCAAGACCAATACACAAAAAATAGGAGATAACTATCTATCACGCACACTACAATTACCACACCCAAAAAACAGCAATGAAATACAAACAATATTCTATGCTACCAACAAATAAATAAGTCTAAACTAGGTAAATACTAATTTTTTTTTTTTTAGAAATAAGAAAAAGGTTAGCCTCTAATTAAAATGGCTACCTATGTGAAGAAAGTGAGAGGGAGAGGGGGAGAGGGGAAAACTCTCCAACTAAAATGAGTTTTCTGAAGGGAAGGGGAGGGATTCAGGAAAGAAATTATAGGTACAAAAAGAAAGACTAAGAAAGGTTGTAACTACAACAAACAATCTACACTAAGAAACCCCAATAGTTTTTATCAAAAATACAGATAAAACAATGAAAGTATACGACCTGAGCCAGTAAGACAACCTCGCAGCAGAAGCAGCAAACAAGATCTGGGTATCTAGTGCCAGGCATCATGGGATATGGGGTGGCCTTGAGCCAGTAAACAGCTCTCGAACTTTTGAAGATGGTCGAGTCGGAGCCGAGGATCAGCTCCGAACCCAACCAGCAAGAATGAAGGAGAGATAGACAACTTAACATTAAGTGTTTTGTACTGTCCAGATCAATGGTAAATCCACTGAGCTCAAAGTAGACACTGGTTCAAAGTGTAATGTTATGTCAGCAGACACATTTGCTAAGGGGAGAACTGATGAAAAACTCAGTGCGGCTGTTAGTGTGAAACTTGTTGCTTATGGAGGTGAAGAAATTAAAACTGAAGGCTCAGTAGTGCTTTCATGTTATTTAGCTAGATTTGTTACAACTTGTTATTCTATGCAGTCCGAAGACCTGTGCAATCATTATTAGGTCTCAGAGAGTTTGAGAATGAAATCTGCTTTCTTTTACTAAAGAAGTTCATCATATAAGCACATAACCTAGTTCCAATTTTTCTGAAGCCATTTTATCAGAGTATGCTGATGTTTTTGATGACGAGTTGGGCAAACCACCAGTTGTGTATTCCATGAAGTTATACCCAGAGGTCAGTCCAGTAGTCAGACCAGCAAGAAAAGTTCTGATAGCTATGCAGGATAAAGTTAAAGCTCAGCTGGATAAAATGGTGCAACAAGGTGTAATCTGTCCAGTTACAAAACCAACTGAATGGGTGTCATTCATGGTAGCAGCCCACAAAAAAGGCTCAGACGAAATCAGAATATGTACTGACTCAAAAGATTTGAAAAAATCATTAGAGAGACCAAATCATTAAAGAGACCACATCACCCAATGAGTACAGTTGAAGAGGCTGCGGTCCTAATATCGAATGCCACTATTTTTTTCTGTCTTGGATGCAAAAAGTTCAACTTGGCAAGTGATGCTTCATCACAAATCCTCACTGACCTCTTTCGGTACCCTCTGTTTGCAGATATAGATTCCTGAGGATTTCATTTGGAATAAATTCTGCAAGTGAAGTCTTCCAATGTGCAATGGAGCAAATTTTTTCAGGTTATCCTTGTGCCATAATAGTAGATTTATTGGTTGTTGGCAGTGGTGAAGCAGAGCATGACAGAAACCTTAAGTGAGTTTGAGACAGAGCACGTGAAGTGACCTTAAAGCTCAATCCTCTAAAATGCAAATGCAGACTACCAGAAGTTACATATGTAGGTAATTTATTTACCAGTACCGGCTTAAGACCAGACCTGTCTAAGCAAGCAGCTATTCTTGAGATGTCAGCACCATATAATATTCAAGCTCTACGGTGTTTCCTTGGCATGGTCAACTATTTAGGCAAGTTTATATCAGACTTCAGCGAGTTGACATTACCTTTAAGAGATCTAATGTGCAAAAATGTTACATGGTCTTGGTTGGAACAGCACCAAAAGGCATTTGAAAACCTTAAGCAAAAAATTGCCACCCCATCTACATTAAGATACTATGACGTCAATAAATCAGTCACTCTTTCCTGTGATGCTTCAAAATTTGGTCCTGGAGCAGTGATTCTTCAAGAAGAGAGAGCAGTAGCCAATGCATCTAGGACACTTACCCACACTGAAATGCAATATGCTCAAATTGAGAAAGAACTTCTGGCAATAGTAATTGCATGTTCAAAGTTCCATTAATATATCTTTGGTTGATCTATTCAGATTGAAACTGATCACCGTTCTCTAGATACTATTCTAAAGAAGCCTATGTATTCAGCTCCAGTGAGATTACAAAGAATGATGCTCAAATTGCAAAAGACAACTTCAAAATAGTCTATACAAAACGCAAACTTCTTATCTGGCTGATACTTTATCTAGATCGTCCGGAAATACAACAGAACAGCTTGACACAGAGAATTTCGACTTTGAAGTAATGGCAGTGTGCAATTTTTCTACCAAGAGGCTAGATGAGCTGAGAGATCACACACAGACTGAGCCAATTTTGGAAAAGCTCATTGACTACATTAATATTAGGTGGCCATCAAAGCAATCTACTGTACCACCTGAAATGCAAACCTATTTTCCTTACAGAGATGAGATGTGATGGAAGATGGCATTATTTTCAAAGGTCCTAAAATTGTTGTTCCTGCTTCCTTGCATCATGAATAAAGTACAGTTGTGTACACTTACCATAAATGTAGATATTAGAGTGTATTCACTGTTGCAGTCATTACATTTGGGTAATTTGCTGGCAGGTTGCCCTCAGTCGGCCTGAATTCCAAAGTCGTGGGTCATGCGTCGGTTGCTGTTTTATCTTCCATGACATCAGGTCATCAGGGGTATAAAACATGCAGCCGACCCAATTTTCTTTAGTTTTTCTTACCCCCGATGTCAGGTGCCTCCAAAAAGGTAGCAGTATTACATATATCTATATACATGCATCAATATAAACTTTACCTTCATCTACAAGCAAAGTAGAAGATAGAGAAGGAAAGTTACTGTAGAATGAAAGGGGGATGGCAGGAGGGTAACCTGGACTGCAACACTGAATACACTTGAACATCTACATTTATGGTAAGTGTACACAACTGTACTATGTCCTTCATGTTTCACTGTTGCAGTCATTACATTTGGGTAGAATCCCAAAGCTATGGTTGGGAGGCTGGAGCTAAACAGCATTAGGTGCGGCTATAAGGCCCTGCAGCACTGCAGTGGCAAAGCCTGCCCTGGACTTAGAGTAGAGAGGCAAACGGTAATGCTTTGTAAAGGTGTGAACAGAACTCCAAGTAGCAGCCTCTAGAATGTCTTGGGTTGGAACCCCTCTGAGAAAGGCTGCCGAAGTAGCTGCAGCTCTGGTTAAATGAGACCTTATGCCCTTGGGCACAGGTTTACCATGGTGTGAGCAGCAGAAACAGATGCAGTGGCTCATCCACTTTGAAATTGTCTGCTTTGAGATAGCCTTTCCTTCTGATCCTGCAGCATATGACACTAGTAATTGCTCAGTTTTTCTTAAGAGTTTTTGTCCTGCTCAAGTAGAATCTTAGCTGTCTGTGTACGTCCAAGGAATGTAGAATTCTCTCCCCTTTGTTCTGCGGATTTGGATAAAAAGTTGGCAGATGGATTGTTTGGTTAAGAGCCACACTGGAAACCACCTTAGGCATAAAAGTAGGGTTTGTCCTCAGAAGCACCCTGTCTGGGTAAAATATGATAAAAGGCTCTACAGCCATGAGGGCCTGTAGCTCTGAAACCCTTTTGGCTGAAGTAATTGCTAGTAGCAGGGCTGTCTTCCATGACAAGAACTTTATATCAGCGGTAGAGGCTGGTTCAAATGAAGGCAGGGTGAGCTTTTCCTCTAGGAGACCGTAGGTTTTTGGCTCCTCTAAGGTACTGTTTTAGTAAGGGATGAGAAAAGATTGGTGGCTCTGTATTGTAATGAGCCAAAATGGCAGAGGCATGGATTTTGATTGATGAGAAAGATAGGCCTTTATCAAGCATCTCAGTTAAGTATTGTAATAGCTGAGGAATATGTGGTTCTGCTGTATCAGTTCCTTGTGCTCGATTCCAAGCACAAAATCTCTTCCATTTGTCAGCATAAGATTTTCTAGTACTAGGCCTTCTGGCTTCCAAAATGACATCCATCACAGCTTTGCTGAGAGGTGTTGGTATGATTACATGATTAGCCATGCTGCCAGGTTCAGAGTCTGTACTTGATTGTGCAGGATCTGATTGTTTTGCTGGGACAGTAGTTGTGGTCTCTGAGGCAAGGTCCAAGCTGGGTATTGAGACAAGTTCCTTAGGATTGGGTACCAGTATTGGCTGGGCCAGTCCGGGGGCAATTAATATCATCTTTGGCTTCTCTTGTCTGACTTTTAGGATGACCTTGGGTAGAAGAGGTAGAGGAGGAAAGGCATAAACTGACAGGTTTTTCCAACTGAAAGAAAGGGCGTCTACTTTCCATGCTTGTCTGTGATCAGTCATTGTGCAGAATCTTTTCAGTTGATAGTTTTGAGGAGAGGCAAATAGATCTATGTCTGGGCTCCCCCATTTCTCTGTTATCATGCTGAATACTTGTGGATTTAGTTTCCACTCGTGAGGATCCGTTTCTGCTTAAATAGTCTCCCAGAGTGTTCTGTTTTCCTGGCAGGAATTGAGCTTGAAGATTTCTTTGGAAGGTCAAAGCTGTGTCCCACAGTGCCAAAGCTAATCTGCAAAGGGGGTATGAGTGCGTGCCCCTTACCTGTTTATATACCACATGACTGTGGTGTTGTCCGTCTTTATTAGTAGTTGTCCTGGATGAAGTAAGTCCTTGAATGCTTTTAGGGCATTTTGAACGGCTATCATCTCTTTCTGGTTGATATGTAGATGCATTTGATTTGGTGCCCACATGCCCTGAATGCATCTTCCTGCCATGTGGGCCTCCCAGGCATAATCTGATGCGTCTGTTAAGGTTTGGCTGGCAGGGGGTAGAAATAGAAGTTATGTCCTTACCATAACGTTCCATGTGGAGTGTTCATCTCGCCTTGGTTATTACACATGGGTTCGGAGCCGATCCTCGGCTCCGTGTCGGCCGCCTGCAAGCTCTGCATCGAGAAGAAGAAGCTCGAGATCACCTAATACCCACAATCCCCCTCTGCCTTTACCTCAGATCTAGTTTGCAAGCAAACCAGTCATAGAGAGCACACACACATACCAAAAATTACCTAATGATAGGAATATCTATATACATACATATATATATATATATACATATATACGCAAGTGTATCATATAACACAACTAATGCAAGTGCAGAAGGAGAATACTCCAGACCAGGCACCAAATCGAACGTTCTTCCTAAGGGTGGGAAGGGTGAGAGTGTAATAACCAAGGCGAGATGAACACTCCACATGGAACGTTATGGTAAGGACATAACTTCTATATGTGAGAGTGTTCAATCTCGCCTTTGTTCTTACACATGGGTAGCGTCCCTAGCTCCATGATCCTGAGGAACTCACGGGAGAACGTTCTTGAGCACAGTGGAACCAAAGGTTGCCCTATCCCTAGAAACCCTGTCCACTTTGTAATGAGAGATAAATGTATGTGGTTTAGCCCAAGTAGCAGCCGCACAGATCGTGTCCAATGGTAAGCGAGCTGCGTGAGCTAAGGATGTAGACACTGATCTGGTAGAATGTCCTTTAGGTTTGACTGATAATGTTTGATTAGAAGCCTCATAAACGTATGTGATACAATCAGTTAGCCATTTGGAAAGAGTTCGTTTCGTAACTGCTACACCCTTTCTGCTGTCAGCAAAAGCTACAAACAGTTGATTAGACTTCCTGTGATCTTTTGTTCTATCCAAATAAAATCTGAGTTGTCTATGGACATCCAATTTGTGCAACATATACTCCAATTTATTAGAGTGGTTTTTGAAGAAGGTGGGTAATTCAATGGACTGATTAATATTATTAGTAGAGCAAACTTTGGGGAGAAAGGATGGATTAGTGCGAAGGGATACTCTGTCAGAGTGGAAAATTAAATAAGGGTGTTTAATAGAAAGAGCTTGAAGCTCAAACACTCGCCTAGCGGATGTAATGGCTACTAGGAATAGAGTTTTCCACGACAAAAATTTCAATGGGCAAATTGAGGCTGGTTCAAAGGGGGGCAACATCAATTTAGAAAGTAAGAGGTTCAAATTCCACGGTGATGTAGGACTTCTAATTGGTGGTCTGATATGAAAAGATCCTTTTAAAAAAGCTTTACAAAGCCTGTGAGCCATAATAGGCGCACCACATTCTTCCACATGATAGTTAGAAATGGCAGCCAACTGCACTCAAAGTAGCAGGAGAAGCTCCTTCATGAAACAATTCTGTCAAGAACTCCAAGATCTTGTTCAGCGGGGCTATAACAGGGTCCAAATGATGTGAATTAGCCCAGAAGACGAAACGTTTCCATTTACTGGTGTAGGTCTTTGTAGTGGAAGCTTTATGAGAAGCCACTAAAATATTCTGAACCGGTGTAAGGGAATCAGACCTGGCTAGAAAGGCGGAGCAGCCAAGCTGCTAGATGGAGTGATTCGAGAGATGGGTGAGGGACTCCTGACGAGTGAGTCAGTAGATCTGGCTCTGGGTCCAGCATCCAAGGTCCCCGAATGCGGTGACGCAATAGAAAGGGGAACCAAATTTGACGAGGCCAGAATGGGGCAATGAGGATTATAGTCCTCAAGGTTGTTGGCTTTCTGCAGAAACTTTGCAATCAGGGAAATGGAGGAAAAGCATACAGGAGACCCGGGGCCAATCGTGCACCAGCGCGTCCCTGGGGACTTCCCTGGAGGGGTAATAGGGCAAAATAGCTCCTGCATTTGGCGTTCATTGGAGACGCAAACAGATCGCAGGAAGGCTGGCCCCACTTGCGAAATATCATGTTCGCAATTGACTGTTTGAGGGACTACTCGTGAGGCAACAGTATTGCCCTGCTCAGCCTGTCGGCTATGACGTTGGATGACCCCGGGATATGCGTTGCGATCAGAAAGCGACCCGTGGACTCCGCCCATTGCCAAATTCTCATGGCCTCTCTGCATAGTTGATAAGACCTGGTTCACCCTTGCTTGTTTATGTACCAGACTACGGACATGTTGTCTGTCTGAACTGCAATAGTTCCTAGAGGAAGAAGGGGAGCAAACTGTTGCAACGCTAAAAACACTGCCCTCAACTCCAGAACATTGATGTGCAGATTGTACTCCAGATTGGTCCATTCGCCTTGGACTGTCTGTCCCTGAAAGATGCCCCCCCACCCTATCAGGGAAGCGTCCGTGGTTATCGTCGCTGACGGTGTGGGTAGCACAAATGGTCTTCCGCTGGAAAGGTTGCAAGTCTGAAGCCACCAAGTTAGGTGCGACTTGCATGTGTTTGTTATCAGAATTTCGTGAGTCAGAGGTAGCTGTTGGAATGACCATTGTGCAAACAGGAGCCATTGTAGAACTCTCATGTGCAGTCTTCCCAATGGTATCGCAATGAGAGAAGCTGCCATGAGACCCAAGACCTTCAGAACCAGCTTTGCTGGGGACTTTTTGGACGACAGCAGGAGAGAAATGTTGTTTTGAAGTGCGACTATCCTTTCTGTAGGAAGCCTTAGAACCAAATGATGCGTATCTAATTCCGCTCCTAATGCTGTGATGGCTGTAGCAAAGATTTTTCGAAATTTACGGAAATTCCGAGGTGAATACAAAGTTGTAGGGTGTAATCCCTGGCCTGTATCAGTTGACGCCTGGTGGTGGCAGACAGGAGCCAGTCGTCCAGATACGGAAACACCTGGAATCCTAGGCGCCTCAGATGAGACGCTACCACTGCCATGCATTTGGTGAAAACCCTGGGGGCTGAGGTCAGACCAAAGGGCAGGGCCCGAAACTGATAGTGACTGGCTCCCAGCCGGAAGCGCAAATGATCCCTGGACGCCCTGGCCATTTTGATGTGGTAGTATGCGTCCTTCAGATCTATTGAGCACATCCAGTTGTCCTTCTGTAAAAATGGAAGGATCGATTGAAGCGTGACCATTCGGAACTTTTCCTCCTTGACAAAGGTGTTGAGGTTGCTTAGGTCCAGAATCGGCCTCCAGTCCCCTGTCTTCTTTGGAACTAAAAAGAACCTTGAGTAAGTCCCGAATCCTATTTGGTCCGCTGGGACTGGTTGGATGACTCTTTTTTTCTAGCAGCTTTGAAATTTCTATAGCTGCTGGGTCTCGCAGATGGGGTGGTACATCTGGGAGTTTTCTCCTTGGAATGGGGGTGGATAGGAATGGTATTTTGTGACCTCTGGTAACAACGCTTTTTACCCAGTTGTCTGTAGTAATGTTTTGCCAGGCCTGAGGGTATAAAGCTAACGACCCCGACTGCCTCCAGAGCAGGACAGTCGGGCCTCCTCTCAGGAGTGCTGAAAAGGTTTACCAGGGGGGGTATCCCTGTCACCTTGGTTTTGCGGACCCCCTCTGCCGCCCGGCGGCGTCTTCCACCTCTGCCCCTCCTCTGCCTCTGGAGGGGCATCACCCTGTGTGCTTGGGAAAGATCCTTGGGGTTTTGAAACCACATTTTCCCACCACGTTGCCCTTTGGGTACGGTCTGGAAGGGGTGGAAAACGGACTCCGACAGCAGACAGAGTCTTTCCCTCCTGTTCACACCGGGTAAGGGTCTCCTTTACTTTAGGGCCAAAAGTGTGGCACCATCAAATGGGGCGTTAGTAAAGGAAGACTTGAAGGCTTCCGCGAAGCGAACATAAGCGCATCCAGGATTGCCTACGAAGAGCAATCGCTGAAGCCGCTGCCTACTCGACCTCGCTGCGTATGATATCAGCCTCATGGATGAGTTAACAATGGATGTAAGGGTATTTAGATGTGCGAAACTTTCTCTGAGACAGCAGCATCTGTAGTACCCTGGAGGGTATCTCCCAACTCTTTGACTAGATCCCTCTGTAAGCGTGTAAAATGAGTCAAATAGTTCAGGAGCATAGAAAAAGCCGCTGAACTAAAAATGCTTCCCGTATCTGTCCATAGTCCTAGAATCTCTGTTAGGCGGATGGACAGATGAGGAAGACTCCGACATCTCCTTTTCGTGGCGCTGCCACCACCATGGCGTCTACTGGGACTCCTTTAGTGAGGTAAGCCTTGTCCTGGGGTGCAGTGATGTACTTATTAGGCTTCCTAGGGACTGGTTCCACCGTGTCAGGTGTCTCCACGCCTTCGAGCAATCAACTCCATTAACTCATCGAAGGGCGGAGTGACCCAGGAGGAGGAAGGGCGAGCATCAAATGCCTTCAGCAGAACTGACTCATCCTCAGAAGGGGGGAGGGACTGCCAATCACCTCTCTGCTTAAGGATCTCCAAGATGTCAGAAAAGGAGACATCTTCCGTAGGTGACTTTGGGGACCCTTCTGACTCATCCAAGTCAGTATCGGATGTTAAAGATTCCTGTGGAGTATCTAAGTGTCTCCTCTTACACAATCTTTTCCTAGGGACCTCTTCGGGGGGAACATCCGAAGAAACCTCCGAGGAAGAGGGGGCACCCTCCAGGGGTGGCTGAGACACCGGTGCTCGACACTTGGCTGTGGCCGTTGGTGCAGAGGAAGATAACGGTCCTTTAAAGGGAGGAGAGGATGCTTCTACTGATGTGGTTGTCTGGGTAGACAACACCTTCCTCATAAGATCGAAGGCCCCCGGGTCCCGAGTGAAGAATCTCCGGTTCGAAGAAATGGGAAGAATCCCGAGACAGGCACGAAGGCATCGACCCGAGGACGGAGCGAATCGATCCGCGCCGAGGCCCGAGGGAAGAGTCGGAACCAGCGTCGGTTCGACTCGCCCGGAACCAAGGACAGATCGTCGGCTCCGAGACTCCGGTACGCCGGTCCGGAGTCGAGGTGAAAGGAACAGACCGAGAAAAGGACGGTTCTGGACCAGAGGGCTCCACAACCAGTAGATCAACCTCTTCCGGCTCCAAAGACTGGACAGATCTCGGAGGAGGAAAGGATGGAGACAATGGGAGGCCTTCAAGTTTCGACACCAACTGGGTGGAAACCGAAATAAGCTTGGATAGGGCCGAATGTTCCAATAACTTCTGCACCACACGGTCCACATCGATATCGGAAAGCTTAGAAGAACGGGTTGAAGGAGCCGAAGACGGAGCCGACCTCAATAGTGTCGAAGGAGGGATCTCCATCACCGGTTCCAAGACTCGAGGCTCGGAAACTGACACCAGTTGAACACTCGGCCCCGAAGTCTGTGGAACCGGTGATCTAACTTTAGTGGAAGAGCTCGGAGCCGATGACTTGGGCTCCGACGTCTTCGATTCCTTCGAGGACTTGGATGCCTGGTCAGAAGCATCCAGAGCCTCCTGAAAGGAAGGTTTTAATAAACCCCTGTCCATTAACTTCCTGCGCCTATCTGTCATGACCCTCCCACTGAAAGAATGACAAATAGAACAGTCTTCTTGCAGGTGGAGAGGGCCAAGACAGTAGACACAGGAACTATGGTTGTCAGTTACTGACATTTTTTGCCCACACTGGCAACGCTTGAAACCTGATTTGGCCTTTTCAGACATGTCAAAGATAGGTGAAATATAGTCAAATCCAGAAAAACAGTCAAGTAAAATTGTCAAATCCAGTAATGAGTCAATCCAGTTGTCAAATCCAAAGAGTGGTGGTAGGCCCCGAAGAGAACTCTGACTAAGTTTTATACTTAAACGGAACCGAGATTTCCCTATACCTTACCACACTCACACAAATTATTATTAAACAGTTTCTAATACTAAAGTACCAGAGAAAAAACAAGAATAAAATTCTAAATCTTAAGAGCGTAACAACGAACAAGAACACTATGAGAGACTACTTAAAAAAAAAAAACAGGCGTTTAATGACTCCAAATTAATGTTAAGCGCTTTACTTTAATATCAAATAGCCTTCCTCTCACACAAAACACAACAGGAAATGACATTTCTTAAAATATATGTATAGAACCAATTGAAATAAAGTGCATTTAGTAATTGGTTGTAACTAAGGTTTTACCTTAGTATAATCCATTGCAAACATAAGCCTTGAATAAGGTAAAGATAGAGTGCCTCTATAGGCATTGCAACGGAACAGCAAGTGATACTTTGTTGCAAGTAACTCCATTCATCAAAATATTTACACAGATGTTAAACTCTATAATTACTGGGTTATTTAATCATACAACTTGCTTCATACTTATGTGATGTGTTAAAAATGTTATAAAAACAGTGAATAATAAACTAAAAAATATTTGTGTATATTTTAAATTGTTACCAAAAATATTTCCACAATTTGGAACATTATTTCCACATTTAAACATTAAAAATACTGATTAGTATAATCGTATAACAGATAACACATATAGGGAAGGTCTCTCACATTTGGATATGAAATGGACCCAACATCAATTATTCCCTAACAGAATGTACTAATGTAAAATTGTATTATTTTATGATTATTGTATAGGAATTCTGCGGGCAAAACTAATCAGTATTTTTAATGTTTAAATGTGGAAATAATGTTCCAAATTGTGGAAATATTTTTGGTAACAATTTAAAATATACACAAATATTTTTAGTTTATTATTCACTGTTTTTATAACATTTTTAACACATCACATAAGTATGAAGCAAGTTGTATGATTAAATAACCCAGTAATTATAGAGTTTAACATCTGTGTAAATATTTTGATGAATGGAGTTACTTGCAACAAAGTATCACTTGCTGTTCCGTTGCAATGCCTATAGAGGCACTCTATCTTTACCTTTATTCAAGGCTTATGTTTGCAATGGATTATACTACTTTAAGGTAACCTTAGTTACAACTAATTACTAAATGCACTTTATTTCAATTGGTTCTATACATATATTTTAAGAAATGTCATTTCCTGTTCTGCTGTTTGTCTGAGGAAGGCTAAATATTTGATTTAATTTGGAGTCATTAAGCGTCTGTTATTTTTTACAGTAGTCTCATAGTGTTCTTGTTCGTTGTTACGCTCTTTTGGTTCAACAATTCTAAATCTTATCTGAGGTGCTCGAGCTCGACCCAGTGATGCGAACGCTGCAGCGGCAAACTAGATCTGAGGTAAAGGCAGAGGGGGATTGTGGGTATTAGGTGATCTCGAGCTTCTTCTTCTCGATGAAGAGCTTGCAGGCGGCCGACACGGAGCCGAGGATCGGCTCCGAACCCATGTGTAAGAACAAAGGCGAGATTGAACACTCTCACATTGGCGGGCCGTCCCATGTTTTGGTGACAGGCCTTTGCCCACCATAGAAGCTCCTGTTGCAGGCAGGGGATGAGAGGAATCATTGTTTCCAGACTGTGTGAATGCTGACTCCATAAATTTTTTAGGTACCATTGAAGTTTCCTCATATGCAGTCTTGCATATGGAATTAGTAGAATGCAGGATGCCATGAAGCCCAGAGCTTGCAGAATTTGTCTTGCAGAAGACTGGGTTTTTGTTGCCATCAGTTTGAAGTAAGTAGTCAGTTGCCTTTGTTTGTCTGGCGTGAGGTACGCCGTCTGGGTAGTTGTATGCAAGCTTGCACCCAGGAATGTTATCTTTTAAGAGAGTACCAGTTGTGATTTCTTTTCATTTATTGTGTACACTAGGTATGCTAGAAGCCTTTTCACCAACACCAGGTGTCGTAGAAGAGTGTCCTTGTTCTCTGCTTGAATGAGACATTCGTCCTTGTAAGGATATATTTGAATACTTCTTTGTCTGCAAAATGCAATTACTGGTGCCAGGCACTTTGTAAAGACTCTGGGCGCAGTAGATAAGCCAAAGGGCAGTGCAGAGAATTGGTAATGCAGTACGCCAGCCTTGAACCTGAGGTATCTTCTGCACGACTGTCTTACTGGGACATGCAGGTATGCCTCTTTTAAGTCTAAAGTCAACAGCCAAGCATTCTTGCCCAGCATGGGCAGAAGCTGTTGCAAGGTGAGCATTTTGAATTTTGGAATATCCAGGTATGCGTTCAAAATCGATAAATCCAGTAATGGCCTCAAGGCCTTGTCCTTTCTGGGTACCAAGAACAGTCGAGTAAAAACCTTGTCCTTTTTCCTGTTCTGGTACCATCTGAATGGCCCCCATATCCATGAGGGCCGTTACCTGTTTCTGTGCCTCTGCCCATTGGTTTTTTGGTAGGTCTAACCAACCATTTGTCACTGACAGAGTGTAGAAATGGAATCTGTATCCCTGTGATACGATGTTCAGTACCCACTTGTCCTGGATTTTGAGCAAAAGGTGCTAATTTTCCCCCTAGGGGTGCTGCCAAAAGATAAGTGCTTGGTGTAGGCAGAGGGAAGTCATTGTGATTGCTTTCTGTAGGTTTGCGCTTTATCTCCTC
This sequence comes from Protopterus annectens, assembly GCF_019279795.1. Classification (NCBI taxonomy): domain Eukaryota; kingdom Metazoa; phylum Chordata; order Ceratodontiformes; family Protopteridae; genus Protopterus; species Protopterus annectens. The sequence goes on along the minus strand of NC_056730.1, from coordinate 579,798,137 downwards.
CAGATTTGGAGGTGGATGCGCCCCATTGCTTTGACCTGTATGAGTCTTGAGCCTGGTACTTGGAACCCTTGGGGCGTCTGGATTTGCCCCTTCGAGCTCTGTCTGACACAGGAAAGGACCAATTTTTTGTAGGCCAGTGTCTACTGAATCTAGGTGGCTGCACTTGTATGAAATCTTTAACAGTTTGCATAGACTTAGCTTTGTCTTCCATTTTCTTTAAAACCTCTTCTGCCTTAATTCCAAACAGAAAATCATGATGTAAAGGTGCATCTAGTAATTTAGCTTTAACATGATCAGGCAAATTTTGTTCCTTTAACCAGGCATGCCTCCTAATCACAGATCCGTAACTGCGGCCCTGCAGGAGGCCTCTAAAGAATCAAAACCACATTGCAAAGTATGCTTTCCAACTTGTTCAGCTGCATGCAATAATTCCTGCAATTCCTTATTTTCTGCACATTCTGCAATCAACATCATTTTCTGTTTCAGCAATCCCATAACATGTTGTTGGTACTTAAGTGTATAAAATTGACAGTTTAAGGCCCTGATTGCCAAGGTTACAGATGTATAAACCTTTTTTCCCCATCTGTCCAGCACCCTGGAATCTCTGTCGGAGGGGGTAGGGTTTTTTTGCAGTTGAGGCCTTAACTCCCTTAGGACCCTGTGAAATAGTTTCAGGATCAGCAGCAGGGTTTCTAAATAAAAATTTATGAGAGTCAGGGACCCTGTAATACCTGTCAGGCTGACTGGGAGCCGGAGGTAGAGAGTCAGGGGTCAGGCTTGACTCCGAAAAAAACATCATTCACAATGTCTAACACAGGGGGAATGGCTAAAGGCTTGTGCTGAGGGAGGAGGAGGAAATCCCTGAGCCTCTTTCTTGAATCTGAGAAGTCTCGACTCTCCCAGTGAAAATGCTCCCTCAAAGTATGCAAGGTTTCTCCAAATGAATAATCCTCAGGAGGAGATGCAGATGGAATAGAGTCCTCTGCATCAGAACCCTCATAGGGAGGTAAAGATAATTCCTGCTCAGAGAGGAGTCAGAAGAAATAGAAACCTGATCTGAAGATTCATAGTCAGTGTCTTGCCTAGGCCTCTTATCTGGAGGGGGATGGGTACCCCTGATCAAGGTAGTAAGGTCTTCAGCCATTTTGATCATCTGTTTTTTAGGCATAGAGGCCTGTGCACGTGGCTCAGGCATCGTTTCTTTAGTTTTAGAAGGTGTCTTTGCCTTTGCCTTTGGATTTACAGCTTTCGTCGGTTTGATGTCAAAATGTTAAGGTCTGAATACACCCTCAGAAGCCGGTGCCTGCTCAGCGGCTCCAGACCCAAATGAGCAAGATACATCCATCGGTCCAATACCTTAATTATCTTGCGGCATGCCTGACTCCACATGGGTATCAGTAGAGGTCTGCGACTCGAAGGTAGCGGGTATTCAAAGACTGCGAAAGTGCCTCACTAAGTACCGTCAAACCAGCGACTGGCTTAGGAGAAGCTTCATCGGTTTTGGATCTCGACTGCCTTTCTCTGTCCTTTTCTTTGCGTTTTTTTTATGCACTCTGGTAGTCGGATTGCTATCCGACGACATCTCTGGGTAGTTAAATCTGTTTCCAAAATACTTATATACCGACGCTTAATAGTGCATTGGTTAAATCTAGCACAAAACCAACAGCCAGGCACGTTGGGGTCAGGGCCTAGGCAAAGAATACAGTATAAATGGAAATCCTTATGAGGTATTTGCTTCCCACAAGTAATACAATTATTAACTTTTTCTGACATCGGTAAAAAGCAAGAAAAAAGTTTCCCCAATGGGGTACTTAGCTTTATTAAAGACTTCGGTTCTGAAACTCAAACGCGAATATTTCAGTAGTCGGCCGACCGGCACTTGCGAAATGCTTCTGCTTCGGGCACCGCGTGGCAAAAAAGACTAAAGAAAATGGCGTCGGCTGCATGTTTTATACCCCTGACGACTTTACGTCATGGAAGAGAAGACAGCAACCGACGCAGGACCCAAGACTTTAGAATTCAGGCCGACTGAGGGCAACCTGCCAGCAGATTACCCAAATGTAATGACTGCAACAGTGAAACACGAAGAACATCCAGATTTTGCATTGTGGTCACCCAGGCTCCAAATCTACCAAATGAAGGGTGAGAGAAAGTACAGTTTTGTACCTACCATAAATGTAGATGTTTGAGTGCTAATACAGCTGCAGTCATAACAGATGGTTCTCCTGCCGTCAGTCGGGTCCTCGGTCGGCCGAATTCCAAAGTCTAGGTCCGGCGCCGGTTGTCGTCGCTTCCTCCCTGACATCAGTGCGACAGGGGTATAAAAGAACCAGATAACGCCATTTTCTTTAGTTTTTCTTGCCCCAGATGTCAGGTGCCCACAGAAGGAAGGCAGAACATAAATTTATGTAGTAAAGCAAATGCAATATAATCAAAAAACAGTAGTTGCAAACAAATACACCATAAAAGAATAACCCAATGAGGTTGTATGTGGAGGTGCTAGCCATAAGGCCTGTCCCAAGAGGGGAAGGAGGGAGGGAAACCTGGACTGCAGCTGTATTAGCACTCTAACATCTACATTTATGGTAGGTACACAACTGTACTATGTTCATCGTGTATACAGCTGCAGTCATAACAGATGGGTAGAATCCCAAAGCTAATAAGGGGGTGGTAGGCACTAAGTGGAACTAGGTGGAGCCAGGATGCCCTGCAAGACTGCAGTGGCAAAGCCCACTCTGGTTTTGGAGTATAAAGGTAGGTGATAGTACTTGGAGAAAGTATGTACAGAAGTCCAAGTGGCTGCTTCCAAGATATCTTTGGTAGGAACCCCCCTGAGGAAAGCTGCAGAGGTAGCTGTGGCCCTTGTGGAGTGAGATCTGATGCCTGTAGGTACAGATTTACCATGAAAAGAGTAACAAAAGCGTATGCAGTGGGCTATCCATTTTGAGATTGTCTGTTTGGAAATAGGCTTCCCTTGAGCACCTGTAACATAGGACACAAAAAGTTGCTCTGATTTTCTGAAAGGCTTTGTCCTGTCCAAATCGTAACGGAGCTGTCTGTGAATGTCCAAGGAATGTAGTAGCTTCTCCCCTTTGTTTTGTGGATTAGGGTAAAACGTAGGTAGGTGGATAGCCTGATTCAAGGCTACCCTGGATACAACCTTTGGCATAAATGAAGGATTGGTTCGTAAGGAAACTCTGTCCTGATGGAAAATGATGAAAGGCTGCACAGCCATGAGGGCTTGTAGTTCCGAAACCCTGTGTGCTGAGGTGATAGCTAGAAGGAAGGCTGTTTTCCATGACAAATATTGCAGATCTGTTGAAGCAGCTGGCTCAAAAGGAGGCAGGGTTAGTTTTTCTAGAATGAAATTGAGGTCCCAAGCCGGTACTGGTTGCTTCCTTGGGGGTTTTATATTCTTAGCCCCTCTGAGGAACTGTCTTAAGAGAGGGTGAGAGAATAAAGGAGGATCAGTGTTGTACTCTGTAGAAATGGCTGAGGCATGGATTTTTATGGAGGAGAATGAAGTCCACTGCTTAGTAGCTCAGCTAGGTACTGTAGTATTTGAGGTAAATTCAGTATTCTGATCCTTTTTATGATTCCAGACACAAAACCGTTTCCATTTTGCAGAGTAGGTTTTTCTAGTAGAAGGCCTTCTGGCCTCTAAAATGATATCCTGCACCTCCTTGGAGAGTAGGGTCTGTTGTGAATTTAAGGAATCCTCCATGCGGCTAGATTGAGTGTTTTCAGCTGACTGTGAATAGTTTTGAAGTTGTGCTGAGTCAATAGGAGAGGCATTAGAGGCAGGATCCATGGTGGGGAATGCGTCAGGCTCCTCAGGAGTGGGTACCAGTGTTGTCTTGGCCAGTCTGGAGCAATGAGAATCATCTTTGGTCTGTCTGCTCTGGCTTTAAAAGAACTTTGGCCAGTAGTGGAAGAGGAGGAAAGGCAAACCCGTCATTGTTGTCCAACTGAAAGAGAGTGTGTCCACTTTCCAGGCCTGTGGATGAAAGGTCCTTGAGCAGAATTTTGTCAATTGGTAATTTTTGTGGGTGGCAAAGAGATCTATGTCTGGCCTTCCCCATGCTTGAATTATCATTATGAAAACTTGAGGATGCAATTTCCATTCATGTGGATCTGTCATATTTTTGCTCAGGTTGTCTGCCAGTGTGTTTTCCTTTCCTGGCAGGAATTGTGCTTGAAGTTGGATTTGCAATTCCAGAGCCGTGTTCCAAAGGGACATGGCTAGTCTGCACAGGGGGTATGAATGGGTTCCTCCCTGTTTGTTTATGTACCACATCACTGTGGTGTTGTCTGTTCTTATCAATAGCTGCCCTGGATGCAGTAGGTCTTTGAAAGCTATAACAGCATTTATTACTGCTAGCATTTCCTTTTGATTGATGTGTAGGTGCTTCTCTTTTTGTGACCATTTGCCCTGAATGCACCGATCTGTCATGTGTGCCCCCGAGGCGTAGTCCGAGGCATCTGTTGTGATGACTTGATTTGCTTGAGGCTTGCAGAATGGGAGACCTATGTTTCTTTGGCATGCTTGAGCCCACCACAGAAATTCCTTTTGAAGACATGGAATCAGTGGTATGATTGTTTCCAAACTGTGGCTGTGTTGAGACCATAAGTTTTTTAGGTACCATTGAAGTTTCCTCATATGCAGCTTTGCACATGGGATTAGTAGGATGCAAGATGCCATGAATCCCAGAGCCTGCAGGATTTTCCTTGCAGTCAGCCTGGTGAAGGTTGCCAGTTTTTTGAAGTATTGAGTTAATTGCCCTTGTTTCTCTGGCGTGAGGTAGGCCATCTGGGTGTTTGTATCCAAGCTGGCACCCAGGAAAATTATTGTTTGAGAGGGTATTAGTCTTGACTTCTTTTTGTTGACGGTGTATCCCAGAGATTTCAACAACATCATTACAAACACCAGGTGTTTCAGAAGAGTGTGTCTGCTGTCCGCTTGGATCAGGCAGTCGTCCAGATATGGGTATATTTGTATCCCTTGAAGTCTGCAGAAGGCAATTACTGATGGCAGGCATTTTGTGAACACTCTGGGCGTAGTAGATAAGCCAAAGGGCAATGCAGAGAATTGATAATGGGATGAACCTGCAAGAAATCTGAGGTATCTTCTGCAATCTTGTCTGATTGGGACATGCAGGTATGCCTCCTTGAGGTCCAATGTCACCAGCCAAGACTCCTTGTCCAGCATGGAAAGAACCTGCTGTAATGTGAGTATCTTGAACTTTGGTACGAGTAAAAAAGTGTTTAGGAAGGATAGGTCCAAAATAGGTCTCCAATGTTTGTCCTTCCTTGGTACCAAGAATAGTCTGGAATAAAAACCTTGACCCTGTTCTTGTGCAGGTACCTCTTGAATAGCTTTCATGTCCATGAGATCTGAAATTTGTTTTTGTGCCTCTGCCCTTAGATTGTGTGGCAGGTTTGGCATGCCTCTCATTTTTGGAAGGGGGTGAAAGTGGAATCTGTAGCCTCTGTCTATAATGTCCAGGATCCATTTGTCTTTTGTGACAATATGCCAATTTTTCGAAAATAATGCCAGTTTTCCGCCTAAAGGTGCTGCCATTTGAGCCTTGCTTGGCATGCAAAGGGGAAAGTCATTGGGTCTGCTTTCTGAATTGCTGTGAACTATCCTCATCCCCTCTTGGTGTAGGTGCTTGCCATTGTCTGCCTCTGAATGATCCTTGAGATTGCCCTCTACCTCTCGGGCGCCTGTATCTACCTCTTTGAGGTCCGTCCGTGGCTGGAAAGGACCAATTTTTTGAAGGCCAATTTCTACTGAAACGTGGCGGTTGTACCTGTAGGAAATCTTTCACTGTTTGCATTGATTTTGCCTTTTCCTCCATTTTCTTTAATACCTCCTCAGTTTTAACACCAAACAATACATCCTTTTGAAGAGGTGCATCTAGTAATTTAGCTTTGACATGATCTGGTAAGGGTTGCTCTTTGAGCCAAGCATGTCTACGTATGACTGATCCTGTAACAGCATCTCTACAAGAGGCCTCTAAAGCATCAAAACCACATTGCAAGGTATGCTTACGCACTTGCTCTGCACTATGCAACAAATCCTGCAACTCCTTCAAGTCTGGTTGTTCAGGATGTGACATTTTGCTTCTCAACTGAGATAACAAAAACTGTTGATACTTTAACATATGGAACTGACAGTTTAATGCCCTCATGGTTAAAGTGGCCAAGGTGTATACCTTTTTCCCCCACCTTTCTAAAGCTCTGGAATCTCTGTCTGAAGGTAATGGATTTTTGGCAGTGGAGGCCTTAATTCCCTTGGGACCCTGTGAAATAGTTTCTGGGTCAGCCGCATGGCTTTTGTATAGGAATTGGTGTGAATCAGGAACCCGGTAATACCTGTCAGGCTTGACTGGAGCTGGAGGTAAGGAATCTGGGTTAAGGCTGGCCTCTGAATACACATCATCCAGTATGTCTAAGACAGGAGGTATAGCCAGAGTCCTGTGCTGAGGGAGCAAGAGGAAATCCCTGAGCCTTTTCTTGGAGTCTGAGTACTCTTGGCCTTCCCAGTGGAAGTGTTCCCTTAAGGTATGCAAGGTTTCCCCAAAAGAGTAATCCTCGGGGGGGAGACAGAGGGAATGGACTCCTCTGCATCAGAATCTTCGAAAGGGGAGTAAGAATGTTCCTGGTCCTCAGAATGCTCTGAAGTAATGGAGGCCTGGTCTGAGGAAAGGTATTCTTCCTCCACTCTGGGCCTTTTGTTCCGGGGGGGGGGGTTGGGAACCCCTGATAAGAGTAATCAAATCCTCAGCCATTTTGAGCATCTGCTTTTTAGGCATGGGGCCCTGAGAGGGGCCCTGTGGAGCTTGTCTTTTAGAATGCATGGCTGCTTTAGATTTAGTGTAAGCCTTAATGGAAAAAGAAGAAGAAGGCCTGAAGACACCTTGAGAGGTGGCAGGCCTGTCTGAACTCCACCAAGAGTGACTTCGGTATCTGTAGTCGGGGTGTGGGCCGAAGAGCCTGCGACCTCGGGCACAGAAGACACCGTTAATGAAGTGTCCTCGGTAGTCAGAGGCTGCGTAGGCGCCTCGCTGAGAACCGGAGCACATGTAGTCAGCATTTGCGTGGTGTCGGTAGAAGTCGCGGACCTCGTATGTCGGTCCTTACCTTTACGTCATTTACTCAAAATTGGAGTCGGAGTATCTGACGACATGTTGTAATTAAACTTTTTGCCAAAATAGTGTTGGGTGAACTCCGCCCGACGCTTAATAGTGCGTCTGTTGAAAGTAGCACAAAAACGACAGGCCGAGACGTTGTGGCCTGGGCCTAAGCAAGGAATACAGAGGGAATGGAAATCCTTATGCGGTATTTGCTTCCCACATGAAATGCAATTATTAACTTTGTCTAACATCAGTATGAGGCAAGAAAAGTTTCCCCAACGGGGTACTTGGCTTTATAGAAGTCTTTGGTTGAGAAATATTCGTAATCTCAGGAGCTGGCCGACCGGCACTTGCGAACTGCTTCTGCTTCGGGCACCGAGCGGCAAGAAAGACTAAAGAAAATGGCGTTGGCTGGTTCTTTTATACCCCTGTCGCACTGACGTCAGGGAGGAAGCGACGAGAACCGACGTCGGACCTAGACTTTGGAATTCGGCCGACCGAGGACCCGCCTGATGGCAGGAGAACCATCTGTTATGACTGCAGCTGTATGCACGATGAACATCTAGTATTTTGGCCTTCACTAGTGAAAGACAATGATAAAATATTTTCTTCTTGTTTAGTTTGCAATAGCACTAAACTGCATTTCCAAAGAGAACCACTTCAGCCAAGTTAAATTCTTGAACTGCCTTGGTCAACAGTAGCAACTGACATATTCGAGTGGAACAATCAGTATTACTTAGTATTGGCAGAATCTTATTCGAACTGGTTTGAAATTGATTTACTACCTACTCTAACATCCACTACTGTTATTACCACATTGAAACGTCATTTCTCAGTCCATGTTAGTCCACAAAAAGTTATTTCTGACAGTGGTACTCACTTTACTAGTCAGTTGTTTCAGAAATTTGCAAGAGAATGAGACTTTGTACATGTTACTAGTAGTCCAGAATATCCACAGTCAAATGGACTAGATGAGCGTGCAGTCCAGAGTGCAAAGCTTACTTGAAAGATCAAAGCGTGATAATACCAATGTCTTTTTGAATTTACTTAATCTCAGAAACATACCCCATGATGATATACTTGGCTTGCCTGCTCAGAGACTTCTATCCAGGCAAACAAGAACAATACTACCTATTAGTTTCAGTTTATTGAGGCCTAAAGCTAAAAACTACAGAACCATCAGAGCCCAACTTATTCAGGAAGTGTTTTTTCCAGAAATCCAGTTATGACAAATCAAGCAGATTTCTTCATCCATTGAAAGAAGGAAAGACGGTGAGGATACAAACAGCGAAAGGTTTTGACCTGATTGGTCAAGCAATAGATATATGTACCGTGCAGAGATCCTACTTCGTAGAATCCAAGGGTGTAGAGTACAGGAGAAATCGCAGGCATCATCTTCCTGTACCAGAATCGTTATCACAGCATTGTTCCTGTGATACAGACTCTAGATCTCAGAGCAATTCGGACAATGTTCCTGTTCCAGAACTAGTCTTATCTTCGACTTCCATTTCTGATGATGTTCCCAACATTCCTATGGTTGAACATTCAGCAGAGACAGTTTCCAGTAGCCAAGTCTAATTCTCAGTTTTATGTCACATGATTTGGTCGTAGTTCCAGACCTAGTGTGAAATACACAGCGACCTGGACAGAACTGTACATCTGTACCTAGTTCTGTATAACTGCACGACAAAGAACTATTTGTGTTGTTTGCATGTCAACTGATATTCTCAGCATTGCAAGGTCTATTTCTCAAATAGGGAGGATGTAGAAAGTACAGTTGTGTACACTTACCATAAATGTAGATGTTCGAGTGTATTCACTGTTGCAGTCATTACATTTGGGTAATCTGCTGGCAGGTTGCCCTCAGTCAGCCTGAATTCCAAAGTCTTGGGTCCTACGTCGGTTGCTGTCTCCTCTTCCATGACGTCAGGGGCATAAAACAAGCAGCCAATGCCATTTTCTTTAGTTTTATCTTGCCCCAGATGTCAGGTGCCTCCAAAAAGGTAGTAAAATATATATACATAAAAACTATATATACATGCATCAATATAAACTTTACCTTCATCTACAAGCAAATGCACCACATAGGTTATAGAAGATAGAGAAGGAAAGATAAACTCCAGAATGAAAGGGGGGATGGTGGGCGGGTAACCTGTACTGGAACAGTGAATACACTCGAACATCTACATTTATGATAAGTGTACACAACTGTGCTATGTTCTTCGTGTTTCACTGTTGCAGTCATTACATTTGGGTAGAATCCCAAAGCTATGGTTGGGAGGCTGGAGCTAAACAGCATTAGGTGCGGCTATAAAGCCCTGAAGAACTGCAGTGGCAAAGTCTGCCCTGGGCTTAGAGTAGAGAGGCAAATGATAATGCTTTGTGTAAAGGTGTGAAAAAAACTCCAAGCAGCAGCCTCTAGAATGTCTTTGGTTGGTACTTCTCTGAGAAAGGCTGCTGAAATAGCTACAGCTCTGGTGGAATGAGACCTAATGCCCTTGGGCACAGGTTTACCATGGTGTAAGTAGCAGAAACGAATACAGTGGCTTATCCACTTTGAAATAGTCTGCTTTGAAATAGCCTTTCCTTCTGATGCTGCAGCATATGTCACTAGCAATTGTTCAGTTTTTCTTAGAGCTTAAGTCCTGTAGAATCTTAGCTGTCTGTGTACGTCCAAGGAATGCAGAGTTCTAGCCCCTTTGTTCTGTGTATTTGGATAAAATGTTGGCAGATGAATAGTTTGGTTAAGAGCCACACTGGAAACCAGCTTAGGCATAAATGCTGGATTTGTCCTCAGAGACACCCTGTCTGGGTAAAATATGATAAAAGGCTCCACAGCCATGAGGGCCTGTAGCTCTGAGACTCTTCTTGCTGAAGTAATTGCTAGTAGCAGAGCTGTTTTCCATGATAAGACCTTTATATCAGCAGCAGCCGCTGGTTCAAATAGAGGCAGGGTGAGCTTTTCCAACACATAATTGAGGTCCCATGCAGGTATTGGTGATCTTCTAGGAGGCCTTAAATTTTTGGCTCCTCTAAGATACTGCTTTAGTAAAGGATGAGAAAAGATTTGTGGCTCTATATTGTAATGAGCCGAAATGGCAGAGGCATGGATTTTAATTGATGAGAAAGATAAGCCTTTGTCAAGCATCTCAGTCAAGTATTGTAATATCTGAGGAAGATTTGGTTCTGCTGTATCAGTTCCTTGTGTTTGATTCCAAGCACAGAATCTCTTCCATTTATCAGCATAAGATTTTCTAGTACTAGGCCTTCTGGCTTCCAAAATGACATCAATCACAGCTTTACTGAGAGGTGTTGTTTGTATAACTATATGATCAGCCATGCTGCCAGGTTCAGTGTCTGGAGTTGATTGTGCAGGATCTGATTGTTTTGCTGGGACAACAGTTGAGGTCTTTGAGGTAAGGTCCAAGCTGGGTATTGAGACAAGTTCCTTAGGATTGGGTACCAGTACTGGTGGGGCCAGTCCGGGGCAATTAGTACCATCTTTGGTTTCTCTTGTCTGACTTTTAGGAGGATCTTAGGAAGAAGAGGCAGAGGAGGAAAAGCGTAAACTAATAGGTCTTTCCAACTGAAGGATAGGGCATCCACTTTCCATGCTTGCCTGTGATAAGTCCTTGTGCAGAATCTTTTCAATTGGTAATTTTGAGGAGAGGCAAATAGATCTATGTCTGGGCTTCCCCATTTCTTTGTTATCATGCTGAAGACTTGTGGATCTAGCTTCCACACGTGAGGATCCATAAGGTTTCTGCTTAAGTCGTCTGCCAGAGTATTTTGTTTTCTTGGCAGGAATTGAGCTTGAAGATGTATTTGGTAAGTCAAAGCTGTGTCCCACAGTGCCATGGCTAATCTGAATAGGGGGTATGAGTGCATGCCCCCCTGCTTGTTTATGTACCACATGACCGTGGTGTTGTCCGTCTTTATCAGTAGTTGTCCTGGATGAAGTAAGTCCTTGAAGGCTGTCAGGGCATTTTGAACAGCTAGCGTCTCTTTCTAGTTGATATGTAGATGCATTTGTTTTGGGGTCCATATGCCCTGAATGCATCTTCCCGCCATGTGGGCCCCCCATGCATAATCTGATGCGTCTGTTGATGTTTGGCTGGCAGGGGTAGAGTGAAGGGCCATCCCATGTTTTGGTAACATGCCTTTGCCCACCATAGAAACTCCTGTTGCAGGCAGGGAATGAGAGGAATCATTGTTTCCAGACTGTGAGAATGTTGACTCCATAAACTATTTAGGTACCACTGAAGTTTCCTCATATGCAGTCTTGCATATGGAATCAGTAGGATGCAGGATGCAATGAAGCCCAAAGCCTGCAGAATTTGTCTTGCAGAAGACTGGGTTTTTGTTACCATCAGTTTGAAGTAAGTAGTCAGTTGCCTTTGCTTGTCTGGCATGACGTAAGCCATCTGGGCAGTTGTAATCAAGCTTGCACCCAGGAATGTTATCTTTTGAGAGGGTACCAGTTGTGATTTCTTTTCGTTTATTGTGTACCCTAGACATGTTAGAAGCCTTTTCAAATACGCCAGGTGTTGAAGAAGAATGCCCTTGTTCTCTGCTTAAATGAGACAGTCGTCTAAGTAAGGATAGATTTGTATACTTCTTTGTCTGCAAAATGGAATCACTGGTGCCAAGCACTTTGTAAAGACCCTGGGCGCAGTAGATAAGCCAAAGGGCAGTAAAGAGAATTGGTAATGCATTAAGCCAGCCTTGAATCTGAGGTATCTTCTGCACGACTGCCTCTCAACAGGGGGGATGGTACAGTTAGTAAATCGAGTGTTTACAATGTATGGATTTACAAACTACACAAAAAATTTTTGTGCAGCATGCCATGTTTGTAACAAGCATCATGCACAGGGGGCACTGAAGCCTTAGCAAGGCAGTTTCCCTACACCACCTTATCCGTTCCATACTATCTGTATGGAGTTTATAGAGCTAAACAAATGTGAAAATAAAAAGTACTGTCTTGTCATTATAGATATGTTTTCCAAATGGGTGGAAGCTTTTCAGACTAAAAATCCAGATGCAGCCACTGTTGCAAAAGTCCTCATTAAAGAAATTATTCCCAGATTTGGCATACTGGAAAAGATTTATAGTGACAATGGCACACACTTTGTAAATCAAACTATACAACAATTGAGCTGTTATTTTGGGATTTCTCTGAAAAACCATTGTGCATACCACCCCCAATCTGCAGGATTAGTAGAGAGGCATAATGGAATTCTGAAAAATAAGCTTAGGAAATTGATTAGTGAGACACAAAAGAACTGGGTGCACTGTCTGCCTCTGGCACTGTTGAGTATGAGAATTGTTCCAAATGTAAAAGGGTTAACATACATATAAAAATTAATATTTTTCTGACATTGGGACATGCAGGTATGCCTCTTTTAGGTCTAATGTCACCAGCCAAGCATTCTTGCCCAGCATGGGCAGAAGCTGCTGCAAAGTCAGCATTTTGAATTTTGGAATGTCCAGGTTGTAGTTGTTTGTCTTTTCAGCTTTTTCCTGGTAAGGGGTCACACAGCGAAACTCCGGTTCGCTAATGATTGGCAGTAGATTTTTATGAAACGCCGATGTGCCAGCTCGACGCCCAACCTTCAACGAAGGCACGCCCACTTATGCACGCATGTCTTTCGAACGCTACCCAACCACGGGGAGGACATGCAGACTCCACACAGAAGGCGCTCCCAAGCCACGCCGAGAATCTAACGGGAGAACCTCTTGCTGTGAGGTAACAACGCTACCACCGTACCACCTCGGCTACCAGGTGTGTGTTCAAAATCGATAAATCCAGTATTGGCCGACAGGCCTTGTCCTTTCTGGGTACCAAGAACAGTCTTGAGTAAAAACCTTGTCCTTTTTCCTGTTCTGGTACTGGCTGAATAGCCCCCATATCCATGAGGGACATAACCTGTTTCCGTGCCTCTGCCCTTTGGTTTTTTGGCAGATCTGGCCAACAGTTTGCCATTGGCAGAGTATGGAAATGGAATCTGTATCCCTGTGATACTATGTTTAGCACCCACTTGTCCTGGGTTATTAACTGCCAATTTTGAGCAAAAAGTGCTAATTTTCCCCCTAGGGGTGCTGCCAAAAGATAAGTGCTTGGTGAAGGCAGAGGGAAGTCATTGGGACTGTTTTCTGAAGGTTTGCGCTTTATCTCCTCCAGCTTTGGAGGTAGAAGCGCCCCATTGCTTTGACCTGTATTAATCTTGCGCCTGGTACCTGGAACCCTTAGGGCATCTGGATTTGGCCCTTTGAGCTCTGTCTGACACAGGAAAGGACCAAATTTTTGTAGGCCAGTGTCTACTGAATCTTGGTGGCTGCACTTGTAAGAAGTCTTTTACAGTTTGCATAGACTTAGATTTGTCTTCCATTTTCTTTAAAACCTCTTCTGCCTTAATACCAAACAGAGTGCCATGCTGTAAAGGTGCATCTAGTAATTTAGCTATAACATGATCAGGCAAATTTTGTTCCTTTAACCAGGCATGCCTCTTAATCACAGATCCAGTAACTGCGGCCCTGCAGGAGGTCTCTAAGTAATCAAAACCACATTGCAAAGTATGCTTTCCAACTTGATCAGCTGCATGCAATAATTCCTGCAATTCTTTATTTTCTGCACATTCAGAAATCAACATCATTTTCTGTTTCAGCAATCCCATAATATGGTGTTGACACTTAAGCATATGAAACTGGCAGTTTAAGGCCCTAATTGCCAAGGTTGCAGATGTATAAACCTTTTTTCCCCATCTATCCAGTGCCCTTGAATCTCTGGTAGAGGGGGTAGGATTTTTTGCTGTTGAGACGAACTCCCTTTGGACCTTGTGAAATAGAAACCCTGCTGCTGATCCTGAAACTAAGTAAAAATTTGTGTGAGTCAGGGACCCTGTAATATCTGTCAGGCTTGCTGGAAGCCGGAGGTAAGGAATCAGGGGTCAAACTTGACTCCTAAAACACATCATCCACAATGTCGAAAACTGGAGGTATGGCTAAAGGCCTGTGCTGAGGAAGAAGAAGGAAATCCCGGAGCCTCTTTTTTGATTCTGAGAAATCTTGACTCTCCCAGTGAAAATGCTCCCTCAAAGTATGCAAAGTTTCTCCAAATGAATAATCCTCAGGAGGTGATGCAGATGGTATAGACTCCTCTGCATCAGAATCCTCATAGGGAGGTAAAGATAATTCCTGATCAGAAGAAATAGAAACTTGATCTGAAGATTCATTCTTGCCTAGACCTGTTATCTGGAGGGGGATCGGAACCCCTGATTAAGGTAATAAGGTCTTCAGCCATTTAGATCATCTGTTTTTTAGGCATAGAGGCCTGTGCACGTGGCTCATGCATCGATTTTTTAGTTTTAGAAGTTGCTTTTGTCTTTGGTTTTGCAGCTGTAGTCGGTTTGATGTAAAAATTTTGAGGCCTGAATACACCCTCAGAAGCCGGTGCTTGCTCAGCGGCTCCGGAAACATCCGACGGAGATACATCCGTGGGTCCAATACTTTGAGTATCTCGCGGCATGCCGGACTCCACATGGGTGTCGGTAGGGGCCTGCGACTCGAAAGTAGCTGGTATCAGGGGCTGCGAAAGCGCCTCACTGAGTACTGGAGACTGGCTTAGGAGAAGCTTTGTCGTCGGTTTTGGACCTCAACTGTCTCTCTCTCTGTCCTTTTCTTTGCGCTTTTTATATACTCCGGTAGTCGGATTGCTATCTGACGACATTTCTGGGTAGTTAAATTTGTTTCCAAAATACTTTGAGGCAAAAATATACTGTGTGTTGGTTAAATCTAGTACAAAATCGACAGCCAGGCACGTTGTGATCAGGGCCTAGGCAAGGAATACAGTATAAATGGAAATCTTTATGAGGTAGTTGCTTCCCACAAGTAATACAATTAACTTTTTCTGACATCGGTATGGAGCAAGAAAAAAGTTTCCCCAACGGGGTACTTAGCTTTAGTGAAGACTTCGGTTCTGAAACTCAAACATTTCAGGAGTCGGCCGACCGGCACTTGCGAAATGCTTCTGCTTCGGGCCCTGCACGGCAAGAAAGACTAAAGAAAATGGCGTCGGCTGCTTGTTTTGTACCCCTGACAACTTGACGTCATGGAAGAGGAGACAGCAACCAACACAGGACCCAAGACATTGGAATTCAGGCCGACTGAGGGTAACCTGCCAGCAGATTACCCAAATGTAATGACTGCAACAGTGAAACACGAAGAACATCAGTGTGTGTGTGTGTGTGTGTGTGTGTGTGTGTGTGTGTGTGTGTGTGTGTGCTGTGTCTAAGTAGCATATCAAGGACTGAACACGCATATATAAATAGCAGGCACGTGCTATACTCAGTGCCATTTTGAAAGTGCAGCCAGACAGTAAACACGTATGAATGAATGTAGCTAGTTTGCATATAAAAGTTACCCAAGTTAAAGTAAATAAGCTTCAATCGTAAAGTGCTTCTACATAATAAAGCTCCATGAACAGAACCCACAAAGACTCGCCTATTACATCCTGACAAGACGAGCAACGAGATCCATTATTGCCTTAAAGTCCTTTGCTTTCTTGGGCACCAAAGAGAAGCTAGAACAATATCTCAAATGTTTCTGTCGTGGAGGGACTTCTAGATTGCCCTTTACTACTACAGGATTAAGACTTCCTTTCTTGTCATGTTCTATTTATGGGGTAGGGTATTAAGGAAAAGCAATGAGAGGTGAAAATAGAGGGGACTACTAAGGGAATTATGTACCCTCTAGATATCACTGACCTAACCCATTCATCCTTGCAAATGCTCATCCATGGTCACTGATGAAGGGAATAGTGACTGCTGCCCAACACCAGCATGGGATATTCAGGCAACATCTGAGGTCATGTCAACCTCAGATGAACTGCAGCCTCCTAGGGAGTACTAAAACCCCCTGTCTCCAGGCCCAAGACCCTGCTGCAAACCTATTGTGCCTACTGCTTCTTTATGAGGTATTTGTTACATTCAGTACAAAAACCACATGCAGCACTGCCTCCTCTGTATCTTAAAAAAATGCATGTTGTGGAGAGTGGAATGTCACACTCCAGCAATTTGTGGTTTACCCTCGTTCCCTATCCTCTTTATGCTAATGGACCTCTTTACCAAGAATATGGGAAACCCAAAAAGAAGAATTCAGGAATGTTACCTTTGTGGTTGCAACAAAATCCGTCAATTTAAAGCCCAGAGTGTTTGGGAAAGGCTATACTATTACCTGCAGCTGGAGCAGCTCTCTCCACAGTAATATATATCACATACATCAAGATTCTGCACAGGTTGGAATTGGTTCTGGCTTGGAACAATAACATGTTTCTAAAAGGTCCATCCAGCATCAGGCATACGGCACATTTCATCAGCTAGGTCTCACTGGAAATGCATCATACACATGGCAAGGATAAACACCTGCAAGAACAGTGTGATGGACATATAAACATACTTCTTAAATCTGTCCATCACTCTGGATTCCTTATCTGGATGATGGAATGCAGGTCTTTGAGTTACTAAAGTCTTCTTAAGGGTTGCTGCTGAAATCACAGCATCATGTTTAGATTCCCTACCTAAACAGCCTACTCCTGGGGGAGCTAGGAAAATAAAGGCAAGCTTTCTTTGTGTCTGAGACCACTGTATCCAGGTTCTCACACAAACATGGTGTCATTGGGGTGACCTGCAGGCCTTTAAACCCTTCTCTGTGCGAGGAGCATAAGTTTAGAAGACTAACCCCCATGTTGACACATTTGAGATACTCCCTGAATCTGGGGAGGCTGGAGAACTTATACCTCCTCAAAGTATTTTACCTCAGGGGACTCTAGGTGCCTAGTTTAATTAAAAACTTTATGGGGCTTCTTTGGTGCAGGGGACTAACAGGAAGAAGAGGTCCCTTTGGAGGAGGACTACTGCATGGGAGGCTTCTTGAGGCCTAAAGAATACATGTCTTTTTGTTCAGGCATGACCACAACAGGCTGCAAAGCCTCATTTACAGGGACAGGCTTGTCTGGTGCAAGCACAGGTACCAACAATGTAAATGAAACTGAAAGCACAATCAAAAAAATAACATTAAATAGTACTTTCTGGACCTGAAGTTGGGGCCCATGCCAAAAGTTAACAGGTCAACATCAACAGCACGAATACTAAAAGCCCCAACAGCAAATTAGCAAACAATAATGAATAATAACGTTGATATCAGCAAATAAGTGGTATCGATGTCAACATCATCAGTGTTGAAGTACTAACATCGGCACAGCCAATGCTGATGCCACTGGAGCTTGGTGCAAGGCTGTTGCAAAGCTCAAATGGCATACAATACATCCCACGGACAGGGTCTGGTATCAAGGCTGACACCATAAGGATCACGTACCGTTGTGTTTGACAATAGGTTAAAAAAAAATGTGGCTCTAGTACACTGGCACCAGTGAAGTGAAAACCATACAGCAAAACAGTTACTGCACACAGGAAGAGATAG
Source organism: Protopterus annectens (assembly GCF_019279795.1). Taxonomy (NCBI): domain Eukaryota; kingdom Metazoa; phylum Chordata; order Ceratodontiformes; family Protopteridae; genus Protopterus; species Protopterus annectens. The sequence continues at coordinate 579,780,522 of NC_056730.1, read as the reverse complement.
AATAAAACAGGAAGTACCAGAGAAGATGCTCTAATCCGGGACACAGTCCTCTTCTAACTTGCCATAGTCAGTGACATACAAGACAATACAGGGGCATATCTAAACCAATCCAGAGGATATCTGCTTAGTGGGAGAAGTCCCGTACGTTCTAGATTCTAGATAGTGAGTGAATACTAAAACAATGAAGAGAAGGACATCTACCATTTTGGTTAAGATTTTACAGAACGGTACTACTTCCTTACATTTCACCACTGCAGTTTTCATTACATTAGGGAGCATGCCAAAACTCAGGAAGAAACTTGGGAGGAGGAAGCTCAGGAAGAAACTTGGGAGGAGGAAGGACCAGCAAAGCCATAAAGGATGGCCCTAGCAAAACCAGCTCTAGCTCTGGAGATTAAATCCAACTTGTAGTGCTTGGAAAATGTATGCAGAGAAGTCTGCTAGCTGCCTAGAATTAGTATCCAAACCCTTGAAAAAAGCACCAGAAGAAGCCACAGCCCTAACAGAATGAGCCTTAAAAGAATAAGGAAGGTTCTTACCATGAAAGGAATAAAGTACAGTTTTGTACCTACCATAAATGTAGATGTCCGAACTGGATAGCATCTGCAGTCATAACAAGTGGGTTGTCCTGTCGTCAGGCAGCCCTGCAGTCGGCCGGATTCCAAAGTCCGGGTCCGGCTGATGTCGCACTCCACCCGACGTCATCTCTGTTGGTCTTCGGGTATATAAGCATCAGCCGACGCCATTTTCCTCAGTGTTTCTTGCCCCAGATGCCAGTAGCCCTCTTGCAGGCTAAAATTTGGATAGATGCCAATGTTTCCAAATAGATAGAGGTAAACACAACAATAAGCATATATGTACATATATATACAAACAAATACACCATAAAGACTCCCCAACAGCTAGCTATTAGGAGGGTAAACACCCTAGGAGTACCACAGAGGGAAGGAGGGAGGGTAATCCTGACTGCAGATGCTATCCAGTTCGACATCTACATTTATGGTAGGTACAAAACTGTACTATGTCCTTCATGGATGCATCTGCAGTCATAACAAGTGGGTAGAGTACCATAGCCAACTAGGGGAGGAGGATAAAAGTAGATTATGGTGTGTTTAGGATCCCTTGCAGTACAGCAGTGGCAAACCCTGCTCGGGATCTGGAATATAGAGGCAAATTATAATGCTTGGCAAATGTATGCACGGAGGTCCAAGTAGCGCCTCAATAATGTCTTTGGTTGCCACTCCTCGTAAGAAGGCTGTGGTAGTGGCTGTTGCCCTTGTAGAATGAGGTCTTATGTTCTGTGGAATTGGTTTTCCATGGAAGGAGTAACAGTATCGTATGCAATTTCCTATCCATTTGGAGATTGTCTGTTTGGAAATAGCTTTTCCTTCCCTTCCTGTTGCATAGGCTACAAAAGTTGGTCAGTCTTTCTGCTATTTTTGTTCTGTCCAAGTAGTAGCGTAGCTGTCTATGTACATCCAAGGTATGCAGTATTCTTTCCCCTCTGTTTTGTGGGTTGGGAAAGAAGGTAGGTAGGTGGATTGCCTGGTTTAAAGACACTCTGGATACCACCTTGGGCATAAATGTAGGATTAGTCCTCATGGACACTCTATCTTGGTGGAAGATTAGGAAGGGTTGCACTGCCATTAAGGCCTGAAGTTCTGAAACCCTCCTTGCTGAAGTAATTGCTAGTAGGAAAGCAGTTTTCCATGACAGTTTAAAGCTCTAGCTGAGAGAGTAGCTGAAGTGTAGACCTTTTTACCCCATCTGTCTAATGACCTTGCTTCCCTTTCAGAAGGAATAGGGTTTTTAGCTGTGGTCGCGGCTACTGCCTTGGGACCCTGGGATATAGTTTCTGGGTCTGCAAGTGAGGCCTTGTAAAGGTGGTGATGAGTATCTGGCACCCTGTAAAATCTGTCTGGTTTGGCAGGGGCTGGGGGTAAAGAATCTGGAGCGGAGCAAACATCATTGAAAGCATCATCCACCACAGAGAGAACAGGAGGTATAGCTAAGGGCCTGTGCTGTGGGAGGTGCAGAAAGGTCCTAAGTCTTTTTCTGGAGTCTGAAAAATCCTGTTGCTGCCATTGGAACTGTTCTTGCATGGCATGCAAGGTTTCAAAGGAGAATTCTTCTGGTGGGGAAGCAGCTGGAATGGATTCTTCAGCATCAGAATCTTAAAAATTGGAGAAGGGAGCCTCTGGCTGGTCAGTTATGTCTGATTCATCAGCAGAATCATCAGAAGACACTGGCTCAGGGGGCTCTGCCCTAGGTCTCTTCTCTGGGGCTGAGAGGCCCTGTCTGGGTGAGATTGAGATCCTCTAATTAAAGAAATTAAATCTTCTGCCAAAGAAAGCATTTGAGAACTAGAAGAGGGCCTGGATGTGCGGGGTTTAACAGGCACTGTTTTAGTAGTCTTGGCTGCTTTAGCCCTGGCGAAGGCCTTAATGGACATGGCTGCTGGAGGCCTAGCAGCACCACGTGCTGGGGTAGAGACATCCAAGGGATGGTGTCTGATAAGTCAACCACCGTAGTGGGTAAAATTTCTGAGGTCGATTCAAGAGTTGTAGCAGGGGCCTCAGTTGTAAGAATAGGTTCAGCTGTACTTTGATCAGTTTTCTCGGTTTCGAAACCGAGACACTGCTGATTTGCTTTACCGTGGTTTCGGCCGAAACCGCGGACCGCGAGAGTCGGGTTTAATCCTTGGGTTTGTTGTGAGATTGGGTAGTCGGAGGATCCGGCGGCATAATGTACGCAAAATCAGAACCGAAAAACTGTTCTGCAAACTCCGACCGACGCCCGTTGAAAGAGGTACAGGCCGAACAGGCTGCTACGTCGTGGGCTGGGCCTAAACAAGGCAGACAGTAAGAGTGGAAATCTTTATGAGGTATTTGTTTCCCACAGGTTAAACAATTGTTAACTTTTTCTGACATCGGCTGAGGCAAGAAAGAGTCCCCAACGGGGTACTTAGCTTTAGAAGTCTTCGAAGTAGTATTCGGTAGAAGTAATCTCTGGATCCGACCGACTGGCACTTGCGAACAGCTTCTGCTTCGGGCGCCACGCGGCAAGAAAGACTGAGGAAAATGGCGTCGGCTGATGCTTATATACCCGAAGACCAACAGAGATGACGTCGGGTGGAGTGCGACATCAGCCGAAGCCGGACCCGGACTTTGGAATCCGGCCGACTGCAGGGCTGCCTGACGACAGGACAACCCACTTGTTATGACTGCAGATGCATCCATGAAGGACATCAAAAAGAAATAGCTTTTGAAATCCAAGTAGAAATAGTTTGCTTGTATACAGCTAATCCTAAGGACTTAGGATGAAAGGAAACAGAGCTGATCACACTTCCTAACAGTCTTAGTCTTATCCAAATAAAATCTGACTTGTCTATGCATATCCAATGTGTGTAGCACCTTCTCACTAGCAGATTGTGGAGAAGGGAAAAAAAGTGGACAAATTAACAGACTGGTTAAGGGACAACTCATTAACCAACTTGAGCATAAAAGAAGGATTAGTATACAAGGACACCCTGTCCTTATGAAACACAAAAAAGGAGGACAAGTCATAAGGGCTTGAAGCTCAGACACCTATCTGGCAGAAGTAAGAGCTAACAAAAGAACAGTCTCCCAAGAGCAACGCTGCAAGTAAGCTGAACCTGCAGGCTAAAAAAACGCCAGAGTCAATTTTCCAAAACAAAATTAAGATCCCAGGGAGGAAAGTTCAGGCTTCCTAATATGAAGGATGTCTTTTATGAATTGTTTTGCCTCAAATCTAGAAGCTAAAGGATGAGATAAAGGCAGATAAGCAGAGACAGCTGATAAATGGACCTTAACAAATGAATAAACCTACCCAACATTCAGCGATTCACACAGATAAGAGATAACCAAAGGAGTAGCCGCAGAAAGTGTATCCAGGTTTCAAGGAAGACACCAAACAGAAAACCTCTTCCATTTGGATAAATAGGATTTCCTAGTATTGGGTTTCATGCCCTCGTCAGAAAAAAGGTGTCTATATGGAATCAAAATCCTATTACCCACGGTGTCAGTTGAAGAGTGTACAGGTGGGACTGGATGAAAGATCCGTTGTCCTGTGTGAGTATGTCCACCCTGTGAGGCAACTTGTGCCCTTGGCTAAATGCAGAACAGGGAACCAATGCTGTCTTGGCCAAAAGGGAGTTACCAACAAGATTTTGGGAGCATCCTGCTGAATTTTGAACCGGACTTTTGGAATGAGGGGGAGGGAAAGCATAAAGAAACATCCCCTTCCAAGAAAAAAGATAGGGTGACCAACTTCCAAACCAGAAGACCTGGGACTCAGGTGCAAAATAGAGGAAGTTGTCTGTTTAGAGGGAGGCAAATAGATCAATTTGAGGAGTATGCTACTGGTAGACAATACAGATCTATTTAAGGAGCGCCCCACTGGTGGGCAATGTCCAGAAACACATCCCTATGAAGCATCCATTTATGGGATTGAGTTAAGGACCTGCTCAGTGTGTCTGCCATAATGTTTTGACCTGAGGGAATGTAAACTGTCTCCCAAGAGTCACTTGATACTGGACAACAAATCCCACAACAGGAGTGCCAACCGGCAAAAAAAGAGATCTTGTCCCTCCATTTGTTTATATACCACATCACTGTGGTGTTGTCTGTAAATACCTTGAGAGGTCCTGGGGAGAAAGGAGGGTGAAAATCCTGAAGCGTCAGCAAAAGAGCCATCATCTCTAACACTGATGTGCTCTTTCTGTTGAATAATCCTGAAGCGTCAGCAAAAGAGCTATCATCTCTAACACTGATGTGCTCTTTCTGTTGAAGAGGCGACTGCACCCCCCTGCACCTTTAGGGAGCCATAAGTTTCTCCTCATCCCACGTCTGAAGCATCTGTAAACAGCTCCTGGAGGGAAAAGGGGGATGAAAAGGGAGCCCTGGATTTAGAGACAACTGCTGGATCCACCAGTGACGTTCCTTTTTCAGACAAGGTAGATGAGGAAGTACAAAATTCTAGGGAATGCACATGTTGAGTCAAACTGACTTCAGAAACCACAAACTTTCTCTTGTGGAGTTTGGCCAGCAGGAGCACAAGGATGGTGGATGCCATGAATCTTGGAGTTCTCACAAACTCCCTGTCTGTAATACAGGCCAGAGCAAGAAGAATCTGAAAGAAGGAAATGAGTGTTAAGGTCTTGGGAGGAAGGCAGGGATGCCAGCATAGGCACCATCTGAATCCTGCACCCCAGAAAAACATGGTCATGAGAAGGAGTTAGAAAATACTTTTTGAAGTTTATTGTGAACCCCAGGCTTCGCAGAAGCGAAGTTGCAAAATGAAAATTTTGCAACAGGATCTCTGGAGAGGATGCCTGAAAGAGGAGGTTGCACAAGTAAGGATAGACGTGCATCCCCTGAAAACTGCAAAAAGCAATCACAGGAGTGATGCATTTGGTGAATACCCTTGGAGCAGCAGAAAGGCCAAAGGGCAAAGCAGAGAACTGAAAATGCCAGGAAGCAACAGAGAAACGTTAAAAACTTCCTGAAAAGGGGATGAACTGGAAAATGGAGATAAGCATCCTTGAGATCCTGAGACAGCATATAAGCCTGAGGAAGCAACAGAGGGAACAAAGTTTGAGGGGACAACAGTCAAGAGTAGGGCACACCTTCAGAAAAGTGTTTAGATGAGAGAGGCCTAGAATTGGCCTCTAAGTACCCTCTTTTCGGGGTACTAGAAACATCCTGGAGTAAAAACCCCTCCCCCTTTGGGACACAGGCACCTCTCTTGAATAGTACCCAGAGTCAAAAGGTCCCAAAGCACCTCTGGAAAGGACAGCTGTTTTCTGAGGAGGCTGAGGAATACCCATAAAAGGAAGAAGGGATTTCCAAACCATGAAATGCTGACAAATAATCGGACAGGAGCCAGGAACCTGAGTAATCTGTAGCCAAACAGGAAGAGAGAGAAAGAGGTGAAGACAGAGGAAAATGGCTGGGAAGAATAGGATAGTCAGACAGCACCTGGTTTACCTGGAAAAAGAGGCTTCTGAAGACCTTAAATCTGAGTAGCCTTGGCAGGAGCAGCCCACTTGCCACCTTTTTTACCCTTAGGAGTGGGTCGAGACTGCCTGTGAACAAAGGCTGGTTTATTGGGGTAGCTTCTCTGAAATTTAGGCACAGGAGAAACAAACACATGTTTAAGTTCTGTAAAGCCTTGCCCTTATCCTGAAGGGACTTAAATATAGTAGCAGCAGCTTCACCAAAAACGTGTTTATCATCAAGAAGGGCATCCATCAACTTAGTCTTAATATCATCAGGCAAAGGTTGAAGCCGAAGCCAACAGTACCTCCTCATCACTAACCCAAAAGCAGCAGCCCTACAGAAAGCATCTGCTGCACCATAACTACACTTGAAGAAATGATGAGCCACTTGGGAGGAAGCCCCTAACAGGGAAAGAGCAGAAGTTTTACCCTCAGAGTCAGGAATATCATAAATAACCTGATAGGCCTGGGACAGGACAGCCAGTAAGTACCTGGACATATGGGTCTGATAATTACCAGCTCTAAAAGTCAAGGAACCAGAGGTGCAAACCCTTTCCATGGTCCTGCTATCTTTAACAGATGGCAGTAATTTGGGAGAACGAAGCAACTAAGATGACTTGTCAGAAGCTACACCACCAAGGGATTAGTAGCAGGACACTTGCACAAAAATTTGCAGTCCTTAGGCATCCTATGGAATCTATCAGGTTTCTTGGGAGCAGGGGCCTGAGAGTCTGGATCCTTAGAAGCATTGGAGAATGCATCCAACAAGGCAGCCAAAAAAGGAGGAAGAGCAGGTTTAGCAGAATCCATCTACTGCAACTCTTAGTATATTTTATGTACTTCACAGACCTGAGCATAATCCCATTTAAAGAATTCCATCATCATGGAGATAGTGCCCCCAAAACAAATCTCTTCAAAGGGAGTATCAGGACTGGTAGACTCCGCTTCCTCTGATCCACAGTCCTAAGAAGAAGAAGAAGAAATCTGAGAAAAGTAGAGTAAGCAAGTGATTCTTCATTCAAATCCAGCTCCTCCTCAGAGAAATCCTGTTCCCTGAGTTTTTTTAGGGGAGTAGAAGACCAAGGAGGGCTGGAACAGAAACTCTGAGGTGGTTTCAATGCCAACAAAGCATTAAACAAATCCTGAGTGAAGGCCTGCCATTCACTCTGTAGATCCTTAGGACCAGGAGAAATATGTTTAGTCTTTTGCTTTTTCTTCAATGGGATGTCCGGCGTATAATATTTTGAAGGCTCTGACCCAGAAAGGCATTCAATAATGGTATTATGGACTTCTCTGACCAAAATTTAAGGAACACCCCTAGGTCCCTCAGAAACAATTAGATCTAGTTCTCTCTGAGCATCTGAAACAGACGGGCGAACCTCGAGGCATTCTCTCACCTCAGGACAGCTGTCCGGTGGAGGCTGAACAGCAGAAGATTCTGGCCTATGCTTCTTGGCCTTCTTCACTGACGGCTGTCCCTTGGAGTGGGAAGTGCCCTCCATCGTGTCTTTTGCAAGATGCTTAAGATGATGATTTTCAAGATGAAGGGCCAAAGAAGATAAGTCTACTGCGAAGATGGAACAGGACACATGGTTGTGAGAGGCACCTAAGCAAAAAAGACACAGGTTATGGTGGTCTTTACAGGGAATCTGTCTCCCACACTAGCATTTACCCTTCTTGGATGACGTGAAACCTCACAAGCAACAATAAAAAAGTAAAAACAAACCCCAACGGGGTACTTAAGTGGAACGGCTTGGTGAACCAGCAACAGAACGGGTGTTCAGACAGACGATCAAGTGGTGGCATTCCGACTGCCGGCAAAGAAGTTCTGAGGATGGCACATCCGGACATCACCTTTACCTGTGATGTATGGCATACCTTAAAGCAACCTAAACTTTTTGGTATACTGGCCGAACATTGGGCCACCATAGGCAGGGGATCCCAGTGTGACGAATACTGCAAGAGTAAAATGGAAGGGCATCATAAAACCTTCTCCAGAACTGTTTAAAAAAATAGTAGTTACATGACAGATCACATGAAAACATTGTTTATTTGCTATAGCACAGAGAGACTAGAAAGAACAGACTGCATTAATTTTATGAAAGTACAAGTAACTGATCTAGTGTGCCACAACAGGATTTGCCAATTGAGAAGTCATGTGTATGCTTCAGATCTGGTCATGAGAAATCAGCAGAGGCCTACATTGGTAAAGATGCAATTAAATTTGCAGAAAGAGCTACTCCTGACTAAACTGGGGGAAAAGAGACAATAAGTAAAATGTGGGGACACCAAAGTGTTTGTGGAAAATGATTATTAGCTGCACACTAGGTAAAAGATAAGCAAGTTTATATTCAGCTGTTTTCACAGTAATTTTTACTGGTGGATCAAATATGTTTTTGGATGAAAAACAGGCTCTGGAAGAAGCAAAAAAGAGTTTAGTCAGCAACAAATAGTGAGATAGCAAGCTGAAGGGGACTCTGCATCTCAATCTTTTGATAATAAGAAAGTCTACAGACAGACTTTGCCAGTGAAGGATTTTTCACTGATCCAAAGTAAGATGCTCGAGTGACAGAAAAACAGCCCGGGAGCCAAGTAGAAGAATCAGGATATGGACCCAAAATAGAAATCAGTGTTAGGAGATAAAGATGATTCATGGGACCTGACAACATATCTCGTTGCTTTATTAATCATGTTAAACATGCCCTTGCAGACACAGTCCTCCAGTTGTTTAACCTAAGTTTATCTACTAGATTTGTTCCTGCTGAGTGGTGCACTGTGTAATGCCCATGCCCTGGCCCAGTAATCAAGGAGCCTCAATCCTCACCACTAACACCAGTGAGAGGCATCTCGTATAGGAGGAAAGGATAACAAATACACACAGTGAGGGACATCTCGTATAGGAGGAAAGGATAACAAATACACACAGTAAAGTGCTATTTCCCTTAAGAGGCACACAGAGATCAGTCAGTCCGGGGCTGGTCGCTCCCTTGCTCTCCAGGTCCCCAATAAGACTCCCCACTAGCACAGCTATAGGGTCCAGATCTCAGCCAGCTGGGCAAGCTAAAACCGCCAGCACCCTCTCTGTCCAACCAGTGCTTCGTGTCCCTGCCTCAAGTAGCTGACACGCACACACTTTGAGATGAGTTTATACAATCACACAGACACTCCTGGAGAAGGCTGGCACAGGTTCTCCAGCTGTGCCCCTTTTACCCAGACTATACAGAAGAAATCACTGCTACCACACAGTTAAAATTTATCAGCTACTCAATGGCCCTTAAAAGGGTGTCCAATTATTACTGTGCAATATTATTATCCAATTGGTAGTATCACCAAAAACTAAAGCTATAGGAGCGGCTTTGTACAATTTTACCAAAGGCATGCAAGTACTCTTAGGAGCCTAAATTATCTCTACACAAAACAGCCACAGTTGAAAGGTTTTAAAATATTCAATAATACATAATAAAACACAAGACAATACTTCTTATTACACAGTGCTAGTCAAGCGTTCAGAGATCACAGAGAAATACTTAAAATAATTCAGGAGTACAGTTCTGTCATCACAGAAAAACACACTCTAATCTTTCTAGTTTCTAGCTATTTCTAAGAGAAAACACAAGTCTAAGATAAACTTACATATAGAACACAGGCAGAGTGCTGATAAGTTGGAAGGTCAGGACAAAAATGCTTAATGCCCTCTGGTTCTCTCTGTTTTTAAAATCACATTTCTGGTTCCCATTACATCATTCTTCACACCTTCCTGGGTTCCCAGGCTAACAGAAACTACATATACATTTTAACATCTCCTTTTGTTATCTTGCAGCTGGTCAGGAAGTAGAGCAATAAAAATACATTTGCATGTTTAAATCTAACAATTTAACTCTTGGTTAAAACAACAGAAAAAATGTCTTCACCTACACAGGCTGCAGCCAACTTTAATGATCCAAGACAGTCATAAAATATTTGACGTAGCTTCCTTACAGCAGTTTTTTCCATTTAAAACAACAAGCCTGTGCCTTACATTAATACTTACAAATGATAGAATTTATCTATAAAATTCTATCTGGCTAGGCTGGCAGCCTTCAACCCCCCCCCCCCCCCCGGAGAACTTGAGCTAGTTTTTCAAGTGATCCTTGAGAAACGCTGCTTGAGGGAGTTAGGTCTATCTGAGTATACCTTAGCCCATTTCCTGTCCTGAGAGCCCATCTGCATTGGCATTGCTAATCCCATTGCGGTTCTGCACCGATATATATGCTTGCAAACCCAGGCTCCATCTTAGCAACTTGCCATTTTGCTGGCTGGCTCTGTGTAACCATGTTAGGGGGTTGTGATCTGTCATAACCGTGAATTTCCTTCCATACAGATAAGGCTGAAGTTTCTGCAGTGCCCACACTATGGCTAGACATTCCTTTTCGACAGCTGCAGAGCATCCCTCCCTGCGTTGGAGCCTACGACTGAGATAAACCACTGGGTGTTCTTCCCCCTCTATAGAAATCTGGCTAAGTACAGCCCCCACCCCATGGTTCGAAGCATCCACCTGCACAACAAATTATTTGCTGTAATCTGGACTGGCTAACACTGGGGACCCCCCCAAAGCTTCATTAAGCTTCTGGAATGCCTGCTCACATGCTGGGGTCCAGACTACCTTATCTGGCCTGTTCTTCCTTGTCAAGTCTGTGAGGGGAGCAGCTATGGTACTATAACTGGGGACGAACTTTCAGTAGTACCCTGCTGTTCTTAAAATGCCTTCACCTACTTTTTAGTAACAGGTGCAGGCCATACCAGAATGGCTTCCACTTTGGCAGGTTTTGGCCTTATCTTACCATTCCCCACTCTATGTCCTAGGTAGGAGACCTCTGCCATATCCACCTGATATTTGCTAGGCTTAATGGTCAACCTTGCCCTCTGTAGTCTGCCCAGCACCTCCCTGACATGCTAAAGGTGTTCTGGCCAGAAATGGCTGTAGATGGCAATATCATCTAGGTAAGCAAGGGCAAACCCTCCTGCTCCTGCTAGGATACGATCTACCAGCCTCTGGAAAGTCACTGGGGCATTTTTCATCCCAATGGGCATCTCTGTGAACTCATACAAGCCAAAAGGAGTCACAAAGGCTAACTTCTCTCTAGCACTGGGAGTCAAGGGCACCTGCCAGTAACCCTTGGTAAGATTAATGGTTGTAAGATACTTAGCCCCACCAAGCTGCCCTAGAGCCTCATTTGTCCTAGGCATGGGGTAAGCGTCTGACTCTGTGTGACTACTTAACTTCCTGTAGTCCACACAAAATCTGGTGCTGCCATCCTTCTTTGGCACGAGCACCACTGGGGAGGCCCATGGACTGTTGGACTCTTGAATCACCCCTAGTTCCAACATCTCCTGTACCTCCTCCCTCAGAGTCTGTTTAACTATCTCAGGCACTTTATAAGAGGCCTGCCTAATAGGCCTTTGGGGTCCTGTATCCACCTGGTGCTGCCCCAGGTAAGTGCACCCTGGTTTCCCAGTGGACATGTCCCCAAATTCCTGCAACACTGTTCGGATTTCACGAACCTGGGTAGGAGATGACTGCTGGGGCATTGCTACCCATTCCACTGAGGTGTCAGCCCGAGCCTCACTGAGGAGATCAGTTCCCAGATCTTCCTCAAACGCCTCCTGTAATCCACTGCAAATGCTCAGCACAAGGGCCTCCCTATCATGGTAAGGTTTCATCATATTAACATGGTACAATTTGTGCCCCTGCCTTCTTCCTATCAGTTCCACCATGTAATTAACATCACTTACCTTTCTTACCACCTTGAAGGGTCCCTCCCAAGCTGCTTGCAGCTGCTTGTGTCCGACAGGAATGAGAACCATTACCTGCTGCCCCACAGCATACTCTCTAGCTCGAGCATTCCTGTCATACCACACCTTTTTCAATTGTTGGGCTTCTGCCAGGTTCTCCTGGGCCAAGTCCATGAGTTCCCTTAGCCTTGTCCTGGGGTTTAGGACGTATGCCACATCAGACTCCTTGTGAGACTCACACTCACCTTCCCACTCATCACGAATTAAATCTAGAGGTCCCCTCACCCTATGCCCATACAGCAACTCAAAGGGTGAAAAACCTATGGAATCCTGGAGAACTTCTCTGTAAGCAAACAGATGGGGAAAATATTTGTCCCACTCCCTCTAAAACTGGTCTGCAAATGCCCGTAGCATGGACTTGATTGTAGAGTTTAACCTCTCAACAAGACCATTAGTCTCTGTCTGTGGATGGTAGGGGGTGGTCTTCATGTGCTTCACTCCACAGGACCTCCACAGACAAGCCAGCAGGTCTGACATGAAATTGGCACCTTTGTCAGTCAGCATTTCTTTTGGGGAAACCTACCCTGCTGAAAATCTCTAGCAAAGCATTTGCCACCTTCTCTGGAGGACAAAGCCACTGCCTCAGGGTATTGTGTAGCATAATCCACAACCACTAGGATATACTTTTTCCCTGTGGAACTCGGGGTACTCCGAGGACCCACAATATCCATAGCTACCCTCTGAAATGGCTCCTCAATCACAGGCAAAGGCATCAAATGAGCTCTCACCTTATCTCCTGCCTTGCCTACCTTTTGGCACTGCTCACAGGTCCTGCAGTACCCTGTTATATTCTCTGGAAATAATTTCAGGCCAATAGAAGTTCTGCATAACACGCCTCTTTGTATGTTTTATGCCCATATGACCTGCAAAGGAAATATCATGGGCTATGGATAGAAGCGCCAGATGGTAGGCTCTAGGCACAACCAACTGCTGTACTCTCACCTTCTAGCCCTCCCTCAAGGGTCCACTCTCTGTAGAGTAATCCTTTGTCCCAGTATACAGATTCCCCTTTTCCATAAGTATCAGGTGCCTCCCTAGCTACCTGCCTCAGGCCTTGCAATGTCGGGTCTGAGAGCTGAGCCTGTCTCAACTCTCTCCATGTAACCCTTCCCAGCTCCCCTTCCGCAGGAAATCTAGCATCCTCTGCGTGTAACTGCACAAGCACAGGGTACTGCACTATCAAAATAATTCCCTATCAGGACATCTACGGGTATATACTCAAACACACCTACTTGCTGGCTTCCTTTTCCACCCTCCCAGTCAAGGTGAACCCTAGTCAAAGGTATTTGGAATGGGATCCCTCCTAAAGCCCTGACTGGAGGAGACTGCCCAGGCAAGTAGTGCTCCTCTGTAACCATTGCAGGCTTTACAATGGTTATATCAGAGGCTGTCTCTCTCTTGGCAATGGCCTCTTTGCCATTCACTACAACAGGATATAGCCTCTGGTAGTAGTTTGGTACCCTTGTTGTCCCAAGACAACCTACTATTGGCATTTTGTCTTTCCCACTTGCTGGCTCCCACACCTTTTGCTCCCCACCTTGCCTCTGTGGACATATGTATGCCACATAGTCCCACTGGTTGCATTCAAAACATTTAACCCTAGGTCCTGGATGTGTACCTGAACTAGTGGCTTCCCCCTGCTACTGTCAGATTCTGTTGGGGCAGTCTGTGCTGCCCACCATGGGTTCCTTCAGACGCATGAGCAGTACTGGGGGTCCCTTTCCTGTGCAGGGCTGCCCTGCTTGCCAGGTATAGGTCTCCCTTCTTCCCCAACTCATCTGAAGTAGCACATTGTCTATCAGCTAACCAGATTCTCATGTCCTCAGGCAAAGTGCTAAGGGCTTGTTCCCTCACCAAAAGGTGTGCCAGCCCTTCAAAAGTGGTGACCTGACATCCACGCACCCACCTATGGAAATATGTTCCCAGTTCAGCAACATATTCACACACAATTTCATCTTCCTTGCTTCTATGCTCACAAAACTTTTTTCTATACGTTTCAGGTGTTAGCTTAAACAAATCTAACAAATGCTTTTTAACAACAGTATAATCAAAACATGCAACGTCAGACATTTTTGGCAATAAAGTTACAGCTTTACCACTGAGTAAGGGGGTCAGGAACCATACCCAGAGTCTTTGGTCAACACCATACTATTTGCATACCCTCTCAAACATATGAATGAAACTATCAAAATTATCCCCCTCTTTAAACTGTGGAAGAAATTTACTGACCTGTTGTGCTTCTGGGGTCCAGTTACTCCATTCCCCATTACCTCCATGACTCTGGCGAAGAGTCAGCATCTCCTTTTCATACTGCCTCTGCCTCTCCTTTTCCTCAGCTTCCAGGCATAGCAGTTTCTCATTTTCCTTAGCCTGCAAACGTCGCAGTCTCTCATTGTCCTCCCTCTCTAGACACCTCAGTCTCTCAGTTGCTTCTGTTTCCACATGCCTGGCCTCCAACTCTTTAGCTCCAGATGGATTTTTAAGTCCTCTGCAGAAAGGCTGAACTGTCCATTCTCCGAGGGTATTATATCTCCATTGCCAGTCTGACTGCCCTTCTGGTTGCAGTTTACTGATGCAGCTGTAACCAAGGCAGCAGCAGGTCTGCCTTAGTCAGGTTTCCATGCACCAGTCCCCTAGCCTGGCATATCTCCGCCAGCTGGCTCCTTGTCAGCTTTCCATACTCCTCTGCTGACATGCTGCCTGCTCACCCTGACTAACTAAGCTAACAAAAGAAATAAAACAATTGTGATCTGAACTCTGAGTATTCAATGTGTGGCTGATTTAGAGCATAAAACACCTTCAAAGCTCACTGTACCCAAGCTACAGGAATTCACTCTACCCACACCACTACAAGCCAATTAGTATTTGCCACCAATTAATATGTGATGTGGATATCCCACCACTGCCAAACAATTAATATGTGATGCCCATACCCTGGCCCAGCAATCAAGGAGCCTCAATCCCCACCACTAACACCAGTGAGGGGTGTCTTGTATAGGAGGAAAGGATAACAAATATACACAGTAAAGTGCTATTTCCCTTAAGAGCACACAGAGATCACAGTCAGTCTGGGGCTGGTCGCTCCCTTGCTCTCCCAGGTCCCCAATAAGACTCCCCACTGGCACAGCTATAGGGTCCAGATCTCAGCCAGCTGGGCAAGCTAAGACCTCCAGCACCCTCTCTGACCAACCAGTGCTTCGTGTTCCTGCCCCAATTAGTTGACACACACACTGAGATAAGGGTTTGTACAACCACACAGACACTCCTGCGGAAGGCTGACACAGGTTCTCCAGCTGTGCCCCTTTTACTCAGACTATATGGTAGAAATCACTGCCATCGCCCAGCTAATATCTATCAGCTACTCAAAGGCCCTTAAAAGGGTGTCCAATTATTACTGTGCAATATTATTATCTAATTGGTAGTATCGCCCAGGGCTAAAGCTATAGGAGTGGCTTTGTACAATTTTAACAAAGGCATGCAAGTACTCTTAGGAGCTTAAATTATCTCTACACAAAACAGCCACAGTTGAAAGGTATTAAAATATTTAATAATAAATAATAAAACACAAGACAATATTTCTTACTACACAGTGCTATTCAAGGGTTCAGAGATCACAGAGAAATACTTAACATAATTCAGTAGTACAGTTCTGACATCACAGAAAAACAGTCTAACCTTTCTAGTTTCTAGCTATTTCTAAGAGAAAACATAAGCCTAAGATTAACTTACGTACACAGGCAGAATGCTGATGAGTTGGATGGTCAAGACAAAAATGCTTAATGCCCTCTGATTCTCTCTGTTTTTAAAATCACATTTCTGGTTCCCATTACATCATTCTTCACACTTCCCTAGGTTCCCAGGCTAATAGAACCTACATTTACATTCTTAACATCTCCTTTTGTTATCTTGCAGCTGGTTAGGAAGCAGAGCAACAACAATACATTTGCATGTTTAAATCTAGCAATTTAACTCTTGGTTAAAGCAACAAAAAGAATGTCTTCACCTAGACAGCTAGAGTCAACCTTAAAGATCCAAGACAGTCATAAAATGCTTGACTTAGCTTCCTTACAGCAATTTTTCAATTTAAAACAACAAGCCTGTGCCTTACATTAATATTTACAAATGATAGAATTATCTATATAATTCTATCTGGCTAGGCTGGCAGCCTTCACACACTGCACTGATGATGTACCTTCATAAGGGCGGCCTAACAACTTTCCCGTGTCATTACAAATCTACTAGTCTTAAAAGACACATCTGCAAAGCAATGGAACATATAACTGATCTCGTAAAATGTGATATCAAGAATCTTGTTAGACTTCATTCCCAACAGTCTGGCTTTGGTAGTTCCTTTCTACTTACACTAGTAAAATCCTTCAAAATGATTTCAGAGGCTGTAGATGGTGGACTTGTAGTGCATGTGACACGCCTTGACCTGACCAAGATGTCTGACACTATTTCCCGTGCTGGCATCATGCAAAAGCTAAATGCTTTAAAAAACTGACTGATATGTGATAAGATGGACAGCAACCTGGCTGAAACACAAAACCCACAAAGTGCAAGTTGCAGGCACCATATCAGAAAGTATGAAAGTGACCAGTGGCGTCCCTCAGGGCTTGGTACTGAGACCTGTCCCCTTTTTGGTATTTATCAGATGTTCTAGCAAAGAATCAAGACTTCTGGCTAACAACGTCTGCAGATAACAACAACCCCCAGTTTTCAGTCATCTCACCCCATGACTCCCAAACCCTCCAGAATGAACTCTCCCTAGTAAACTCTTGGTGTACTAAAAATGGGCTCAAACCAAATACTAAAAAGTGAAGTACAAAAATTTTTGGTGGATAACCCCTTTCCCTTCTCCATCATAACAGTACAGACAACACGCCACTACAAAACAAAAATAAAGTCAGGGATCTAGGAACTTGGATTAATAATTCCCTCTCTTTTGACCATCATGCAACAATGATTGTCAAGTAATCCTTTTATTTAGCCCAGCTAATTGCCAAATGAATATAATCAAGGTCTGAGGAAGAAACTACTCGCTTATACTCAGCACTGAGCTTCCAATTATACAGTACAACACTACCTTTGGGATGTATATCACTAAACATTTCTTACAACTAGAAAGACCTGAAAGGTTCCTAACTAAAAAGATCAAAGGCCTAAAGTCTCTGAGCTACCAAGAGAGACTGGAAGGTCTATTTCTTTATTCAGTGTCTTACAAAATTTTGAAGGGATATCTCTGTCTCATTTACTGCTCTGTTGGAGATGCAACTGCACTGGATCTCCTGTTTTCTAAAATTCCAAAATCTTCAATTCTAGAACCATGGATCTCAATCTTCACCAACAGCTAAATATAACATGGTGGAGAGACAGCTTATAATTTACTGCTCCCAAACCTCTGGAATAACACTTCCCTACTGTTAAGCACTGCAACTCACTATTGTCCTTTAAACACAGACTAGACGACTCAATGGTTCTTCACAAATTTACTCTAGGATTCTCTGGTATAGCCCACCTGGAGAATGGAGATGCAGTATGAAAGAGGGTACTTGGCAAGGCATGAACGGTCATAAGACTCACTTGGCTTTTAAAATACATGAATCAGGAAGAACAGCAACAAAGCGAAATTAGTTAATAAGGGAGAATTGGTACAACATATTAATGTTTAAAGCAGCTTAGTGATAATAAAAAGAAAGATAACAAATAAGTTTAAAACTGTGGGAAATGAATGGTTATGGATGTAGTTATCTCCCCAGAAGCCAGAGTGCTATAATGCATTAAATACAACAATGCACAACTTGGTTTATTTACTTAGGATTGGTCAGAGTACTTTTTCTTAAGACAAAAAGTTAATGTTTACTGAAAATGTGCCAATTGTTTTTTTCACATCTGGGAGTGGAAGAGATCAGATAAAAACTAAAGGCTCAAACATGCACATTAGCATGGTTAACCTTAACTTTATCTATTTTAAAGTCTGAGGGTGCAGTTATCAAGTTGGGGTAAATGCTCTTATTTGGAGGAGTGCACTTCTTGTTTGGAAAGTATACATAGTTTTGTATGTTTACGTGAATTAATACAGAATGAGGTTTGGAAAATGTATTTAGTTTTTTTGATTCTTCAGTGTTTTTACTGAAGTGAAAAGTCTACGAAAATAAACAGAGATGACAAAAAGCAACTGAATGCAACACCAGCCTGCCAGACATTAGTTTGTGCATGTATGCTGGAAGATGAAAACATGCATTCAAAAGAACTATCGTGTATATCTAAGACTACACAATTCTTATCAGAATAATTACTTTTCCATTGTTAACAGGTACAGATAAAAAGCAATCAGTGAATTATACTAAGTGTACTGTACACATACTAATGTTACGGGAGACGCACCTGGATGGAAATGAGCATATGAATTTGAAATAGAAGGGATTTCAGGATGGACATTCAGTAAAATATCAGGGACTACAGATAATGGGAGTAAAGATACTGGCTGTGCAAGGGGCCACCAAAAGTGACAGAAAAGTTAAGAAAGGACAATAATGGCAGACTTGTAGTAGCATGGAGCTTCTGGAAATAGGGGAGGATTGCACTGGCACATATTTTATGGTCTACCTAAAGCTACTGTACAGTACTTAGGAGAATTATAGGAAAATAATAAGCTTTCAGTAGGGATTATTATTTATAAATGAGGACTGATACCTAATTTGCAATAATGAAGGTGTACTGGGGACACAGAAAAGGAGAATATAACAAAAGAGGGTAGATTTTTGAAGAAATATATCAGAATATTTTGGCAAGGAAGAGGTGAATTCAGTAGCAAGATCTAAAATGGAAGTTGCATTTTACTCTACAAAAGGCAATAACTGGGCTACATTGAATAAACATTTTAATTCACTGGAACAAGTGTATTTAAAGCTTTGAGACCCAATCAATAACTACATCAGATAATGTATCAATAAAAACATATCAAAAGATGCAGGGAAATTATGTAAAATTTAGACATTTTCACTTTCTTATTATCTGTTAGAGACAGGGAGGACATTAAGGAATAGGTAGAGGGTACAATGTGAGAATTATTATGGAACACAGAAATTACTTCAGAATGGATAGCTATTTAAATGGGATAAATTGAAAATAGACTTTAAAAGTAAAGTTAAAATACGGGAGATAATGAGCTATGGGAAAGAAGTAAAAGGAATTATTTCTAGGAGTTGAGATACGTTTAACCGAAGATGACATATTTTAGAGAGCAAAGAGTGGACTAAATTTAGATAGCTAAACGCAAAATAAGAGAAAATATGGGTAATGTGTATGGCTTTAGAAAGATTGGTGTTAAAAGCAATTATGTTTGATAGCAAATCCAGAGAGCAAAGACATTTAGCACAACAACATAGGCAGCAGAAAGTAAGAGTTGTAGCCAAATTTAGGCAGCTTATGACAAGAAAAATAACCAGAGATCCGACAGAGGTATTACAGCTATTTCGTAAACTGCATGAACAGCTGTATAAAGCAGAGGGATGGCATAATCAAATGGCACAGTTCGAAAAACTTATGGAAAACAAGGCTCAAAAAATAGTAGTTAAGATTGAAATAAATAAAATAAGAACAATGATGTACAATCAATTAAATAAGTATCCAAGAGCAGATGGCATTCCTATGGAAATATGGAAGCAAAGAGGGACAACTGTGATAAAGATCTAGAAACTCTGTTTAACAATGTTTTAAAAGGGTGATTTTAAAACCATGACTACAAAGTGTTTATGTCTACAGTAGCTAAGACAATGCCAAAAGTGTTACCAAAATCAATAACAATTAATTAGTGTGCTTTGGGGAGAGGAAACAAATATTTAATAACGTTAATAGAACAACAACGATCCAGAGAGAATAAAAGTATAAGAAAACACTACTACTACTGTTAATGGGTCTTGATGGAGACAAAGCATTCAATACAGTCAGCTAGAATATTATCAATAAGACAATGGCAGCATTGGTGTTCCTTGATCTAATAGCAGAGTAATAGGGTCAATAAGGAGAATATATGAGGAGCCACAGGCAAGAATTAAGGTGGGAGGGCTCCTGTCTGAGCAGGTTTGAATAGTGGAACCAAGTACAGAAGTCCTGCTTCTCCTCTGTTATTTGCCTCATATTTAAACCATAAGCAATGAAGTAAAACATTCACAAATTCAAAGATGTTAACTAGTGTGGTTAAGAAAAAGATGACCTTATTTGCAGATGATACTATTTTGCACTTGATAAATCCAGGAAAGGGCATTTTGGTATTGTGAAACATTTTTAGACCGTCTCAAATACTTTTGGGATACACAATAAATGAAGACAAAGTCAATAATGGTTTACCAATACCAATATTTATGAAGATATAAGATGAAGTAATTTAGGTGTATGGGTTACAATTATTCTGTAATGGAAGCAAAGGATATGTGGGAAGAGACTAAAGAGAAAACAATACAAAATTAAGAAACTGGAAGCTCTTGCTTATAAATATGGATCGCAAGATTGCGACTATGTGAGATACTGCAAGTTATGCCACGAGAAGTAGGGCAGCGGATGTGTAACATAAACCAGCATAGCTAGCTGGAGTTTTGTAAATAATTATATGTCATTTGTATATCAAACTGATTTGTACAGATGCTTGTGTTGAAAAATGTATTTGTAAAGTTACTGGTGTTAAAAAAACATGTACCAACAGTGGGTCCTGACTGTATTGTAACTGATTAAATGTGTATGTTTTAACACAGGATACTGGAAGAGAACATGTTAATCTCAGTCCAGCTAACTTTGAAAAATAGTTGGAAACTAAATTACCTGGCAGGCCATAAAGATTGTATCTTACATTTCTGACTGCAGCCAGAGATGAAATGTCTGTGAAAAGAAGGACTAGGAGTCCTTGTATTGTACGTAGTAGTGAGCTAATTGCTACTCTGAAAAGGTGGAAGTGTTAACATGGTTTTATGGCTTCCAGTTGCTATAACACATCTAAGCAAAGCTCCATCTGTGTGTATGGTAACGCACATGTGAGAGATTCTGGTTCAGTTGTAGTAATAGGGGTCGTATGGGAACCAGACGTCAGATAACCAGATGTGTGTGATGTCATTCTGTACACCGAAATTATGCTTTAATACTACAGGAGACTGAAGTCTCATGGCGCACTGTTTTTGGAACCTGACAAAAGGACAACTCCTCACCTACTTCATCTTGCCTTGCTCTAGTAAGTGACCAGGGAATAGTAATTTTTTATATCAGTCAGGAAAATAGTCAAGTACTGTTTTTTGTATCGGTGTGACTCTATTCATCTGTTATTTTAATATTTCGTGTAACAAACTCTGGTATTTACTGTAAATAGACATTTTAGTATTTTCATGTTCTTTTAGTATTTATTATTAAACATATTTAAACTTTTCACTGTGGCTGGTCCTTTAGAGACTATTTTAACTTCTAAGAGTATTGATATCCATTTGGTGACTATGGCCACTACTGAAAGCCTTACTGCATTGGTCAAAACACTATGATCTGTACTAATATTAATTTCACTCACTATAATTGGGCATCCTTGTGAGAGCCTTAGAGGAGATGGCTTTGGCGTGTCTGCTGGCAGTAACTACCTTACAGTCTGGGAAGAAGGGGGCATAGCAAGTAAATCTGTGCCAGCCTTTCCCGTCTGCACATATGCGTGTATGTATGTGCACAAATCAAATCTGTGTGTGTGTGTGTGTGTGTGTGTGTGTGTGTGTGTGTGTGTGTGTGTGTGTGTGTGTCAGCTGCTTGGAGCAGGGACACAAAGCACTAGTTTCACAGAGAAGAGTTCTGTAGGACTTGGTTTGGACACTCAGCTGAGGCTCAATTCAGGAGTCTCATTGAGGCGCTGGAGAGAGAGAGCGAGAGAGAAAGAGAAAAGAGAGAGAGAGAGAAATCCAGACTGCAGACTGTGTGTGTTCCCCTGTGTGTTCTTAAGGGAAATTGTGCTTTATGCAGAGAGCTGCATCTGGAAATACTGTATCTATTTTTGGTCCAAGTGAATGTCCCTCTCCAGTGTCAGTGGTGAGGATTCAGGCTCCCTTGATTACTGGCCCAGAGAGGGGGTGTCATAAAGATACAAACAGTGAAAATGCTTTAATCCCCTTTAGTCTTGTATACAGATCAGACATATCTTTGTCAAGCAGAGGGGAAAGTTATGGATGACAATTTAAAAATTTAAGGAATTTATTTAGGAGGAAAGACGAAAAGAAGGCAAGAGTTAAGTTAGAGAAGTTGTTTCTCCTCAATGAACAAGGTGATTTTAGCTTACCCAATTTGAAGGGGTACTTTAAGACTACTCACTTAAAGCTCATGCACGCAATTTATTTATCCATTTAACCATCCATCCATCCTTTGCTGACAGAGTTGGTCCCACAAGGCTAGTAGCCTCTTTTCAGGGGAGGCCCAAGTTGGTACTTACACTACTCTGGGAAATTTGGTCAGGACCATCAGGGAACTTCCTTTACTCTTTTCAATAGGTGCCATGAGATCTTTTACAGCCACCTGGGCTACCACCAATTCAGGCAAAAGGAGCTTCTGCCCTGCCTGGTGTGGCAATAGAACCTACAGCCTTCTGTACCAGTGGAATTTGCCACCTGTTGCAACACTGATACTGACAACTCAAGCAGAAGGTTATAAATTTAAGTGGAAAAGAATGGTGATGAAATGAGCAGCGGGTGAAGAGATAAGGATAGACTGTAATCTAGGTTTAAGTCCTTAAGGTGGATAAGAATAACCATACACAATATTTATAAAACAAAGAGTATTCTAAGAAATACGCCAGTTTAAGACAGGTGTTAGGAGATTTTACCATTACGGATGCTTGCAAGTAAGAGTATAGAAAACATGCAAGAGTGGGCTTGAATTTACTGGAGCAAATTGACAAAGGATCCAAGGTACAGGAAGCAAATAATTCAGGAAGGAAAGGAAACGGAGAGGGATAAGTCTGAGAAGGTGGCTGGACTGCAAATTAGAGACGGCCTTCCCCATCAGGGATTGATAACAGAGTATAGACAAAGAGAAAGGGATAAAGGATGAGTGAGGTTTAAGGACAAGCAACAATTGACCAATTTATGTAATACTGGAGTAAATGAAAATCATTAAAGAAAACCTAATAATGTAAACCATTAAAAAAGA
Source organism: Protopterus annectens (assembly GCF_019279795.1). Lineage (NCBI taxonomy): Eukaryota > Metazoa > Chordata > Ceratodontiformes > Protopteridae > Protopterus > Protopterus annectens. The sequence continues at coordinate 579,757,505 of NC_056730.1, read as the reverse complement.
AGATAAACTGTAATAACAATGTATGTGACGTTTCAGGGGAAAAAGGGGGTGGGGGCTTCTCTAAAATAAGAGTCAAAAGAGGATGGAACCAGATCCGCTATGTCCAGTAAGAACTGTAAACATGACTGTGTTTTGCATCATGGATTAATTTCAACATTACAGGAAATGGGTGACTCATACAGAAGCCGAGCTGACCACTTGCGGACTACATAGTCTCACGGGGGGGGGGGGGGTTAGGCAAATGGAGAGAGTGAAAAGAAGACCATGCACTTGCTGTTGGGGATAGAAAACAAACCAGTGACGGCAGTGTTGCCTGCATTTTCAGAAAATTATCCTTGTCACAAGGAGCTACTCATGGATTAGTAAGAGGAATCTGCTCAGCATATCTGCTGAGAAAAGAGACTCTCTAGGGATATGTATTGTCATTAGTAAATGGTTGCTGGGTATGGCTTACTTCAACAATCTTGCATCTCCCTGACATAACCACTCCACCCATACAGTATACGAAGGAACCAGTACTGCAAAACTAAACAAGGATATACATTTTGAGCCTCAAGAGCAGGGTCAGCCCACCCAGGCATTCTACTTGTATTTTTTATGAGAGCGAAGCTATTACATTACCAGTATTTCTTAGTAGTTCTCAGCGTGCTAATAAAACTGACTGTTGTAGCCTTGTGCCCCCCCCCCCAGCTAGTGCAGTAATCCTAACTGTCCAATAGACATTATACATTTAATTCAGATCCCTGTGACTAAATTAACCATCAAGCAGCCCTCTCAGTGCTTTTTGCCTAAGTTTGTATCACTTGGAGGCCCACCTGTTTATTTGCATCTCTATACATTCCCCTTCATTGCGAATGTATCTCCCTACTCTAATCTGTACACAAACTGGTTACTAATCAGCAAGTCAAAGTGAAGACACACTCCCAACCTTAATAAAGTTTGCTCTCTCTTCTCTCCTTCACTTTACAGGTAGTTTGAATTGTTACTTACCCCCTCTGAGGCCTTCACTGATAATTTTCCACTGACTGCCTCTCTGGTTTCTTTGCATTCCACCTGGTTTACACCCCTTGTGCTATCTCCCTCCCCCAATACTAAGTCTATATTAGAATCCTGCTGAGCATCTTTAAATTTCTAGTCTCCCACCAGGACACAAGTGCTCTTCAGAAATTGCATTCTGCTTGCTGGTATGCCATTAGACCTTAGGAATTTGTTTAAAGTGTTCAGATTTGTAAAGTAATACTTGCTTTTTACTCTTGTCTTGGTGGGCTCTGCCCCACTCCATTCGCCCTCGCTAACGCGCGGGCTCTCTCCACTCCCCTGCCCCCTATTTCCTCCCGCCCCCACTACCTCTACATTTATAGTAATCACAACCACACCCACAGCTCACCCTCACATCACCTCCACCAATCACAGCTCCTCAAGTCAGATCACATTATACCACACCAACTTGTTCCAAAAAAACACTCCCAATCACTCTTATGCCCATTAGGCATTTTTTATATCATCCACACTACTTACCCATACACATATAGTGCAACCCTATAATTCCTATTCAGACCCCCACCTAGTACCATCTTAAACTTTATAACCATGTCTATCACACAACTAAGTCTAGTCTGTCTTCTCATAATTCTTTATAACACCACAAATTATCACTCTAGCAATATCCCTAAACTTAGTAGCACAACACTACATTACGCACTCTCATATACAGGCACAACACATTATAATATCTGTCCACAACTGTTCAAGAACTACATAACGGACCAGTTCAGAACTAAACACATATGCTCTCACTCCTACTCCAAAAAAACACAATACTTTCTCACACTCCTCACCAAACTCCAACATCTGTATTACCATTTTAACATCAGGCTCACCATAAGTGGGGATATCCACCCCAACCCAGGCCCAAATCCATCCTGTCGAACACAAACTTCTCCAACACAAATGTCAGAACATAACACCCCCACTATCTTCATCCCAGGGCAAATCAACAACAGCAGCAAAACCAACCATCTTTTAATGCTAAATATTAATATTAGAAGTATCAAAAATAAAATACCTGAACTCCAGGCCACAATAGCACACTACTCTCCAGACATAGTTGCTTTAACAGAAACCTGGCTAAATAAAAACATAGTTAACTCAGAAATTCTCCCTACCGGCTACAACATCATTAGACAAGACAGACCACTTCATAAAGGGGGTGGAACTGCCTTACTGTACAAGTCCAACTTAACTGTACGTCAATTACCAAACTCCTACCCTTCCCCCAATAATTGGGACATACTTATCTCACAACTTCAACTTCACCCTAAAAAAGTCATCACCACAATTGTGATCTATATTCCACCTGGTAATACACCTGCTAGCCTTGAAGACTTCTTATCCTGGTGTTCTTTCACATACTCGCAAGAAACCCTTATTCTGGGGGATTTCAACCTAGATTGGTCCACCTGCATATCAGAACCACCAAGTAATCTAATAAATCTCCATGGCTACCAGCAGCTATTCCAAATTCCAACTAGATGTGATAAAAAAATCTAAAAAGGAATCCATCCTTGACTGGGTCCTAACTAACAACCCCACATTGTACCCCCACGCAGGCGGTCTCCCAGACACCTTAAGTGACCACAACATAATATACTTTATACGTAGTAGAAAGTACAGTTTTGTACCTACCATAAATGTAGATGTCCGATAGATATGCAACTGCAGTCCTTACATATGGGTTGTCCTGCCTCAGGCAGCCCTTCGGTCGGCCGGATTCCAAAGTCTGGGTCCGGCGTCGGCTGATGTCGCCTCTTCCCCGATGTCAGAGCGGCTGAGGTATAAAAGCATCGGCCGATGCCATCTTCTTCAGTGTTTCTTGCCCCAGGTGCCAGGTGCCCTCCAAGGAAGGCTAAATTTAGTGAATGGATAAAAATTCCAGACATGCAAAAAGTACAGTTTTGTACCTACCATAAATGTAGATGTCCGAACTGGATAGCATCTGCAGTCATAACAAATGGGTTGTCCTGTCGTCAGGCAGCCCTTCGGTCGGCCGGATTCCAAAGTCTGGGTCCGGCTTCGGCTGATGTCGCACTTCACCCAACGTCATCTCTGCTGGTCTTCGGGTATAAAGGCATCAGCCGACGCCATTTTCCTCAGTGTTTCTTGCCCCAAATGCCAATTGCCCTCTTGGAAGGCTAATTTTTGGAATAAATGCCAATGTTTCCAAAATAGTAGAAGGCAAACACAAAAAATAAACATGTATGTACATATATACAAACAAATACACCATAAAAGACTCCCCAGCTAGCTATTAGGAGGGGAAATACGCTAGGAGTACCGCAGAGGGAAGGAGGAGGTAATCTGACTGCAGATGCTATCCAGTTCGGACATCTACATTTATGGTAGGTACAAAACTGTACTATGTCCTTCATGGATGCATCTGCAGTCATAACAAATGGGTAGAATACCATAGCCAAACTAGGGGAGGAGGAATAATAATTATGGTGTAGTCAGGATCCCTTGCAGTACAGCAGTGGCAAACCCTGCTCGGGATCTAGAATATAGAGGTAAATTATAATGCTTGGCAAATGTATGCACGGAGGTCCAAGTAGCCGCCTCAATAATGTCCTTGGTTGCCACTCCTCTTAAGAAAGCTGTGGTAGTGGCTGTAGCCCTTGTAGAATGAGGTCTTATGTTCTGTGGAATTGGTTTTCCATGGTAGGAGTAACAGAATCTTATGCAATTTCCTATCCATTTGGAGATTGTCTGTTTGGAAATTGCTTTTCCTTCCCTTCCTGTTGCATAGGCTACAAAGAGCTGGTCAGTTTTTCTATTACCTTTGGTTCTGTCCAGGTAGTAGCGTAACTGTCTGTGTACATCCAAGGTATGCATTATTCTTTCACCTCTGTTTTGTGGATTGGGAAAGAAGGTAGGTAGGTGGATTGCCTGGTTTAAAGACACTCTGGATACCACCTTAGGCATAAGTGTATGATTAGTTCTCATGGACACCCTATCTTGATGGAAGATTAGGAAGGGTTGCACTGCCATTAAGGCCTGTAGTTCCGAAACCCTCCTTGCTGAAGTAATAGCCAGTAGGAAAGCAGTTTTCCATGACAGGTGTTGTAGATCTGCTGTTGCTGCTGGTTCAAACGGAGGGAGTGTCAACTTTTCTAGTACAAAATTCAAGTCCCATGCTGGTAATGGTGGTTTCCTAGGAGGTTTTACATTCTTGATCCCTCTGAGAAACTGCCTGAGTAGAGGATGTGAAAAGACAGGAGGATCAAAGCTGTATTCTGCTGAAATAGCTGATGCATGTATCTTGATGGAGGAATAGGACAGGCCTGTATGTAGGAGCTCTGCCAAGTACTCCAGAATGTTAGCAATATCTATGTTCGACACATCTTTTCCTCTTTCAGTACTCCAAATGACGAACCTTTTCCATTTTCCTGCATAGTTCCTTCTTGTTGAAGGTCTGCGGGCTTCAAGGATAATGTCTTTAACCCTTTGTGAAAGGTCTGGGTTAGTTACTGCTATGTGATGTTCCAGGCAGTCAGTTGCAAGGGTTTTAGGTTTGGATGCATGATGTTGTAGTTGTTCTGAGTTAACATCAGAGGCATCAGGGGTATTGACCACATTTTCTCCCGAGACATGCTCCTCAGCAATGGGTACCAGTGTTGTCTTGGCCAGTTCGGAGCTATCAGAATTATCCTTGGACGTTCCTCTTTGATTTTCAGTAGTACCTTGTGTATCAAGGGAAGAGGTGGGAATGCATATGTTGTCAGGCCTTTCCAGCTGAAGGATAGAGAGTCCACCTTCCATGCAAGTGGGTGGAATGTCCTTGTGCAGAATTTTTTGAGCTGGTGATTTTGTGGGGAAGCGAATAGATCTATTTGTGGCATTCCCCATTTCTTTGTGATGGCCTTGAAGATGTCCGGGTGTAGCATCCATTCGTGAGCATCCGAGGTGGTTCTGCTTAAAATGTCTGCTAGGGTGTTCTCTTTTCCCGGTACAAATACTGCCTGTAAATGGATGTTGTAGCTGAGAGCCAGATTCCAAAGGTCCAAAGTCATTCTGCACAGGGGGTAAGAATGAGTGCCTCCCTGTTTGTTGATGTACCACATGACTGTGGTGTTGTCTGTCCTTATCATCAAATGGCCTTCTTTGAGGAATGGTCTGAATTTTAGGATTGCCAGTTTTACTGCCAGCATTTCTTTTTGGTTTATGTGCAGGTGCAGCTGGTCCTGAGTCCACAGTCCTTGTACGCATTTGTCCAGCATGTGTGCCCCCCATCCTAGGTCTGAGGCATCCGTTGTGATGGTTTGGGTTGCTCGAAAGTTGTGGAAGGGTAAGCCTGGGTTTGACTGGCATGCCCGAGCCCACCATAGGAACTCCTGTTTTAAGCATGGGATTAGTGGTATTTCTGTTTCTAAGCTGTGCCTGTGTTGAGACCATAAATTCTTTAGGTACCACTGTAACTTTCTCATATGCAGTCTGGCATGTGGGACCAAGATAATGCATGATGCCATGAAGCCCAAGGCCTGCAGAACTTTTCTTGCTGTTAGTTTGTTCTGCTTTGTTAATGCCAAGAAGTAAAGAGGGAGTTCTTTTGTTTTTCTGCAGTTAGGAATGCCATCTGTTTTACTGTGTCCAATTCCGCCCAAGAAGGTTCTTGTCTGGGATGGTATCAGTCTTGACTTTTGAAAATTGACTGTGTATCCCAGGGCTTGTAGCAAGTAAATGACCCTTTGTAAATCTGTTGTCAGCTTGCTTTTGTTGTCCGCTTGTAACAGGCAGTCGTCCAGGTATGGATAAATTTGGATTCCTGTACTCTGCAGTGAGCGATTACTGATGCCAGGCATTTTGTGAATACTCTGGGCAGTAGATAAGCCAAAGGGCAATGCTGAGAATTGATAATGCTCTGATCCTGCAAGAAATCTGAGGTATCTTCTGCAATTTGGTCGAATGGGGACGTGCAGGTATGCCTCCTTGAGATCTAGAGTTACCAGCCAACACTCCTTGCCCAGCATGGGAAGAAGTTGCTGTAGGGTCAGCATTTTGAATTTTGGGACAATGATGTATGTGTTTAAGATGGACAGGTCGAGAATAGGTCTCCAGTTTTTTTTCTTTTCTTGGTACTAGGAAGAGTCTGGAGTAGAATCCTTTGCCCTGTTCTGTTATTGGTACCCTTTCCACAGCTCTCATCTTTATTAATTCTGCTGTCTGGTGCAGGGCTTCTATTTTTTTGATTTGGAGGCAGGTTTGGCATTCCTCTTTTTACTGGTAAAGTGTGGAAGTGGAACCGGTAGCCTTGGTCTATGGTTTGCAAAATCCACTTGTCTTTTGTAATATAGTGCCAATTTTTCGAGAATAAGGCTAACTTTCCGCCTAATGGTGCTGCTATTTGCTCCCTGGTAGGCGGAGTCAGAGCCAAGTCACTGTGATTGTCCTGTTGCAGTGGCAGTGGTTGCGTCTGTCTCTCGGTTATTGCCTTGCCACTGCCGTCCTCTGTAGGCACCTCCTCTGGATTGATTTCTGCCCCTAGAGCGTCTATTCCTGCCCCTTTGGGATCTTGTGGAGTCAGGAAAGGACCAATTTTTGGCAGGCCAGTTCCTGCTAAACCTTGGGGGCTGAACCTGTAGGAAATCTTTAACTGTTTGTACAGATTTTGCCTTCTCTTCCATTTTCTTCATTACCTGCTGGGCAGGTTCCCCAAATAGACTGGCCTTATCCATAGGAGCATCCAATAGCTTAGCTTTAACATCATCCGGCAAGACCTGTTCTTTCAACCATGCATGCCTTCTTATCACTGTGCCAGTCATGGCTGATCAAAATGAAGCCTCCAGTGCATCATAGCCACATTTTAAAGAATGGTTACTAACCTGTTGGATGTTATTCACCATTTCTAATACATATTTCTTATCTAAAGATTCATCAGAAGACAGCTTTTTAATTAACTGATCAAGCATAAACTCTTGGTATTGGATTATGTGAAACTGACAGTTTAAAGCTCTAGCTGAGAGAGTAGCAGAGGTGTAGACTTTTTTCCCCCATCTCTCTAAGGACCTGGATTCCCTTTCAGAGGGAATAGGGTTTTTTGCTGTGGTCGAGGCTACTGCCTTAGGCCCCTGGGAGAATCAGATGTAGTGCAGACATCATTAAATGCATCGTCCACAACAGATAGGACAGGAGGTATAGCTAAGGGCCTATGTTGTGGTAAGTGCAGAAAAGTCCTAAGCCTTTTTCTTGAATCTGAGAAATCTTGTCCCTGCCATTGGAATTGTTCTCTCATGGCATGTAAGGTTTCCCCAAAGGAGAATTCCTCTGGTGGAGAGGCAGCTGGAATGGATTCTTCAGCATCTGAATCTTCATAATTGGAAAAAGGAGCCTCTGGCTGGTCTGTAATGTCTGAGTCATCCGCAGAATCATCAGAGGACACAGGCTCGGGGGGCTCTGCTCTAGGTCTCTTTTCTGGGGGCTGAGAGGCCCTGTCTGGGTGAGATTGGGATCCCCTAATTAAGGATATTAAATCTTCTGCCAGAGTAAGCATTTGTGAACTAGAAGTGGGCCTGAGTGAGGGTGGTTTAACAGGCACTGATTTAGCAGATTTGGCTGCTTTAGCCCTGGCAAAGGCCTTAATAGACATGGCTGCAGGGGGCCTAGCAGCACCATGTGCTGGGGTAGAGATATCCAAGGGGATGATGTCTGATAGATCAGTAGGAACCACAGTGGTAGGCAAAATTTCTGAGGCTGATTCAGATAAGGTAGCAGGAGCCTCAGTAGTAGTCATGGATTCGGCTGAAGATTGACCAGTTTTCTCGGTTTCGGCCGAAACCGAGACACTCGCGGCTTGCTTAACCGTGGTTTCGGCCGAACCCGCGGACCGCGAGTGTCGGTCTTTTTCTTTGCGTTTTTTAACAATTTGGGTAGTCGGAGGATCCGACGGCATAATGTACGCAAAATCTGAGCCGAAAAACTGTTCAGCAAACTCTGACCGACGCCTAAGCTTTCGTCGGTTGAAGGAAGCACAGGCCGAACAGGCTGCTACGTCGTGGTCTGGGCCTAAGCAAGGCAAACAGTAAGAGTGGAAATCTTTATGAGGTATTTGTTTCCCACAAGTTAAACAGTTATTGACTTTTTCTGACATCGGCTGAGGCAAGAAAGAGTCCCCAACGGGGTACTTAGCTTTAGAAGTCTTCAAGTAGTATTCGGTAGTAGTAATCTCTGGATCTGACCGACCGGCACTTGCGAACAGCTTCTGCTTCGGGCGCCACGCGTCAAGAAAGACTGGGGAAAATGGCGTCGGCTGATGCCTTTATACCGAAGACCAGCAGAGATGACGTCGGGTGAAGTGCGACATCAGCCGAAGCTGGACCCAGACTTTGGAATCCGGCCGACCGAAGGGCTGCCTGACGACAGGACAACCCATTTGTTATGACTGCAGATGCATCCATGAAGGACATCAGTAATAAACAGATACACCATAACAGATATCCCCAGCTAATATGAAAAGGGGGGAGTGGACCCTAAAAAAGAGAATTACAGAGGGGTAGGAGGGAGGGAAAACCTGACTGCAGTTGCATATCTATCGGACATCAACATTTATGGTAGGTACAAAACTGTACTATGTCCTTCAAGAATGCAACTGCAGTCCTTACATATGGGTTGAATACCATAGCCAAGCTGGGGGTGGTAGGATCTAAGATAAGGATGGTGTAGCTAAAATGCCCTGCAGGACTGCAGAAGCAAAGCCTGCTCGGGGATCTGGAATATAAAGGCAGGTTGTAATGTTTGGAAAATGTATGCACGGAGCTCCATGTAGCAGCTTCTAGAATGTCCTTTGTAGCCACCCCTCTTAGAAAAGCTGTGGAGGTGGCTGTCGCTCTGGTGGAGTGTGGCCTGATATTGGCTGGCACACCTTTTCCATGGAAGGAGTAGCAGAATCTGATGCAGTTTCCAATCCATTTTGAAATTGTTTGTTTGGAAATTGCCTTTCCTTGTACTCCAGCAGCGTAAGCTACAAATAACTGGTCAGACTTTCTGTTGGCCTTTGTTCTGTCCAAGTAGTAGCGCAATTGCCTGTGTATGTCCAAAGTGTGCAGAAACTTTTCTCCTTTATTTTGAGGATTGGAAAAGAAAGTAGGCAGGTGAATTGCTTGATTTAGAGAAACCCTGGATATCACTTTTGGCATGAATGAAGGATTGGTTCTTAAAGAGACTCTGTCCTGATGGAAAATGAGAAATGGAGGTACTGCCATGAGGGCCTGTATTTCTGAAACTCTTCTTGCTGAAGTAATTGCCAACAGGAAAACTGTTTTCCAGGAGAGAAATTGCAATTCTGAAGATGCTGCTGGCTCAAAAGGAGGAAGAGTTAATTTTTCCAAGACAAAGTTGAGGTCCCATGCAGGCACTGGTGGTTTTCTTGGAGGTTTAATATTCTTTATCCCTCTTAGAAACTGTCTTAGCAAAGGATGTGAAAACACAGGTGGATCACAGTTGTATTTTGCTGAAATTGCTGAAGCGTGTATTTTTATTGAAGAATATGAAAGGCCATTGTGAAGCATTTCTGCCAAGTATTCTAGTATCTGTGGGATGCTAATTACTGATTCATCCTGACCCTTGTTGGCATTCCAGATGATGAATCTCTTCCATTTGGCTGAATAGGTTTTTCTGATGGAAGGTCTGCGTGCTTCCAGTAAGATCTCTTGAACTTTTTTGGAGAGAGAGATATGGGGAGAAGTCATGGAACTCTCCAAGCTGTCAGTTGCAATGTTTGCAGGTTGGGATGAACAGTCCTGTATTTGTGCTGAGTTATAAGCAGAGGCCATTGAGGCAGGAGCCACGGCTTGGTGCGAGTTATGCTCCTTAGTAATGGATACCAGTGCTGTCTTGGCCAGTCTGGAGCTATCAAAATGCCTTTCGGTTGTTCTGCTTTGATCTTCAGTAACACCTTGGTCATTAATGGTAGAGGTAGAAATGCATAGATTGTTAGAGAATTCCAGCTGAAGGAGAGAGCATCCATTCTCCAGGCTAGAAGATGGTGTGTCCTTGAGCAGAACTTCTTCAGATGATGATTGATGTGTGAGGCAAATAGATCTATGTCTGGCCTTCCCCATGCATGAGTTATTTGTGAAAAAATGTCTGGATGCAACATCCATTCATGCGGGTCCATAATGTTTCTGCTTAGACTGTCCGCCAGAACATTGTCCTTGCCTGGGACAAACTGGGATTGCAACTGTATGTTCAGTTTCAGGGACTTTTCCCAAAGAGTCATTGTTAGTCTGCAGAGGGGGTAAGAATGGGTACCTCCTTGCTTGTTTATGTTCCACATAACAGTGGTGTTGTCTGTCTTTATTAGCAGATGGCCTTGCTGAAGAAATTTTCCGAAGGCCTCGATTGCATGAATCACTGCCAACATCTCTTTTTGATTGATGTGCAGATGCAATTCTTGGGGTGTCCATTGTCCTTGAATGCATCTGCCCTCCATGTGCGCCCCCCATCCATGATCTGAGGCATCTGATGTAATGGTTTGGCTTGCTTGAGGTTTGTTGAAAGACATGCCTTTGTTTAGCTGGCTTGCTTGTGCCCACCACAAAAATTCCTTTTGTAGACATGGAATGAGTGGAATAATTGTTTCCAAGTTGTGGCTGTGTTAAGACCATAAACTTTTTAGGTACCATTGTAGTTTTCTCATGTGTAGTCTTGCCAGTGGAATCAGAAGAATGCAAGATGCCATGAAACCCAGGGCCTGCAGGATTTTCCTTGCAGTCATCTGGGTCTGCTTTGCTAGGCTTTTGAAGTAATCTGGTAATTGTTCTTGTTTTTCTTCTGTGAGGAAAGCCATTTGTGAGTTTGTGTCCAGTTTGGCTCCTAGAAAAATTATTTGTTGGGATGGCAGTAGTCTTGATTTTTGAATGCTGACTGTGTATCCCAAAGCCTGTAGTAAGTGAATGACATAGTCCAAGTGTCTTATCAAGGCTTGCTTGCTGTCCGCTTGTATAAGGCAGTCGTCCAAATAAGGATATATATGTATCCCCTGTAGTCTGCAATGTGCAATTACTGATGCCAGGCATTTCGTGAATACTCTGGGCGCAGTAGATAAGCCAAAAGGCAATGCTGATAATTGATAATGCTCTGACCCTACAAGAAATCTGAGTATCTTCTGCAGCAGTGTCTGATTGGGACATGCAGGTATGCCTCCTTGAGGTCCAGAGTAACCAGCCAAGACCCTTTGCCCAGCATGGGAAGAAGTTGCTGTAACGTCAGCATTTTGAATTTTGGCACAATGAGAAAAGTGTTTAGAGCAGACAAGTCCAGTATAGGCCTCCATTGCTTTTCTTTTCTTGGAACAAGGAACAGTCTTGAGTAGAATCCCTGGCCTTGTTCCTGAGGAGGAACCTTTTCTATTGCTTTGATATGTAGTAGCTTTGAAACTTGTATGAGTGCCTCTGCCCTTTGATTCTGTGGCAGGTTTGGCATGCCTTGTCTTGTTGGTAAGGTATGGAAGTGGAACCTGTAACCCTTGTCTATTATGTCCAAAATCCATTTGTCCTTTGTAAAAACGTGCCAATTTTTTGAAAATATAGATAATTTTCCGCTTAAAGGTGCTTCTCTTTGAGCCTTGGTCGGTGTCAAAGTCAAGTCATTGTGATTGTCCCTTGGAGCAGTAGAAGTTCCTGCCACTTCTCTGATTAGATGGCTGCCATTGGCTGCCTGTAGGAGCCTCGTATTGCCCTCTACCTCGAGCACGCCTGTTTTTCCCCTTTGGAACTTGTCAGTGTCTGGAAAGGACCAATTCTTCAAGGCCAATTCCTACTGAACCTTGGTGGCTGAACCTGGAGGAAATCTTTGACTGTTTGTACTGATTTAGCCTTTTCCTCAATTGATTTCAACACACCCTGTGCATTAGCACCAAATAGCTTGTCTTTTTCCAGAGGTGCATCTAGAAGCTTTACTTTAACATGATCTGGTAATGTCTGTTCTTTCAACCAAGCATGTCTACGTATGACGGCCCCTGTCATAGCTGCCCTACATGAAGCTTCCAATGCATCATAACCGCACTGAAGAAAATGATTGCTAACCTGCTGAGAATTATGAACCAAATCCTGCAAGGCCTTTCTATCTAAAGGCTCAGAAGAGGCTAACTTTTTTCTGCAAATCATCCATCAAGAAATCCTGATACTGAAACATATGAAAAAGGCAGTTAAGTGTCCTCATGGCAAGGGTGGATGAGGTATAAACTTTTTTACCCCATCTCTCCAGGGACCCAGATTCCCTGTCTGCGGGCAAAGGATTTTTGGCCGTGGAAGTGGCCACTCCATTGGGCCCCTGAGAAATAGTTTCTAGATCAACAGAGTGGGCCTTAAAGAGATGTTTATGAGTTTCAGGAACACTGTAATATCTGTCTGGCTTGACAGGAGCAGGAGGGAGAGAATCAGGAGAAGTACTGGAGTCTGCGAACACATCATCCAATACATCTAACACTGGGGGTATAGCTAAAGGCCTGTGCTGGGGTAACTTAAGGAAGGTCCGAAGCCTTTTCCTGGAGTCGGAGAAATCCTGGCCCTGCCACTGAAAATGCTCTCTCATGGAATGGAGAATTTCACCAAAAGAAAAATCCTCAGGAGGAGAGGCAGAGGGAATGGATTCATCAGCATCAGAATCCTCGTAGGCCGGGAAGGATTCTTCCTGGGAGTCTGAAAGGCCTGACTCACCAGAGGCTTCATCTGAGGAAAGGGTATCTGTCTGCTCAACCCTAGGCCTTTTGCTTGAAGGCGGCTGAGAACCTCTGTCTGGATGAGCCTGAGAGCCCCTGATTAAAGAAATTAAATCTGCAGCTAAAGTCATGATCTGTTTATCAGAAGTGGGACCCTGAGAAAAAGATTTAGGAGGGTGAGACTTAGCCTGGCTGGCAGCCTTAGCACGTGTGTAGGCCTTGATAGTCATAGACACAGGAGGCCTAGAACTTTGTCCACCGGTATGGTGTCAGGCAAATCTTGGACTTCGATTTCAGGAGGAAAATCAACAACCGGCACCAGGGTAGCCTCCGGGACCGAAGTCTGCGGTAAAGCAGTGTCGTCGGCCTGGAGCGGTAGAATTACCGCCTCCGAAGAGACCGATGCACTCGCGGTAGGCTTTAGCGTGGTGTCGGTGGAAGTCGCGGGCCGCGAATGTCGGTCCCGGTCCTTCCGTTTTTTGGAAATATGTGCTGTCGGTTGTTCCGACGGCATGATATAGGAGTAATTTTCCCCAAAAACGTCTTCAGCAAATTCTGCCCGGCGCCTAAGTGTGCGCTTATTAAAGCGAGCACAGGCAGCACAGGCCGAGACGTCGTGGTCTGGGCCGAGGCAGGGAAGGCAGTAAGAATGGAAGTCCTTATGAGGTATTTGTTTACCACAAGACAAGCAATTATTAACTTTTGCAGTTTTATCTGACATCGGCTGAGGCAAGAAAAGGTTCCCCAATGGGGTACTTAGCTTTTTGATGACTTCGGATCTGAAAACACAGGAGCTGGCCGACCGGCACTTGCGAACTGCTTCTGCTTCGGGCACCACGCAGCAAGAAAGACTGAAGAAGATGGCGTCGGCCGATGCTTTTATACCCCAGCCGCTTTGACGTCGGGGAAGAGGCGACATCAGCCGACGCCGGACCAGACTTTGGAATCCGATCGACCGAAGGGCTGCCTGAGGCGGGACAACCCATATGTAAGGACTGCAGTTGCATTCTTGAAGGACATCAAGCATATGCAAAACCACTAACTATATAAACACTAGAAACACAAAAAAAATTCTCTCCTGAGGTCCTCAATACTTAACTCTGTAACTGTGACTGGACCCCCTTAAAAACCCTCCCACTTGACCAGGCTGTAGCATATTTCAACAAAACATTTCTACAACACCTAGACACTGTCGCTCCATTGTGCAAAATCAAGGTTAGAACCTCTACAAACCCCTGGCTCAGTAAACAAACTAAACAAATCCTCAAGTCCAGAGACACTGCCTGGCTTTACTATCAAAAAAACACAAAGCCTAACTAAGTACCAAGAACTGTGCAACCGTGCAAAAAAATGCATTAGGCTGGACAAAAAAATCCTACTATACGACATTAGAAATTAAATACCAATACAACCCCCAAAAATTTTGGAAAAATGTAAACCAGCTACTAAAACCCACCCAAAAGGCTACCCCCAAATCAACCAACCCTGACACTAAAGTTCCCATCGAAACACAATTCATCTCCCACTTTGTGAACTCAATTCTATCCTTAGTATCACAGGACAGTTCCTTCCTCACTAGCCCCCCCCAACACAAATAACACTAATACAAGCTTCACCCTCAAAACAGTTTCCACCACTTCAATCAAAAGCATGCTCTCCAAACTAAACACCTCATCAACAGCAGCCGACCTACTCCCCAGCTATTTCTTGAAACTCACAGCAGATGCTATTGCTATCCCAATCTCCACTCTCATAAACAGATCAATTGTTGAAAATTATGTGCCCAAACTCTAGAAAATATCCTATGTTACATCCATACATAAAGGTGGGACCTCCACTGAACTTAATAACTACAGACCCATTGCTTTGCTCTCCACCCTGGCCAAAATCCTAGAAAATGCATCCATACCCAGATGCTAAAATATCTCCTAGACAGTAACATCCTGTCACCTACTCAGTATGGTTTCAGACCTGCCCATAGTACCACTACAGCCCTCCTCTGCTTCACAGACACAGTAAACCGTCTCAAAAATGAAGGCCTGCAGGTGTCAACTCTTTTTTTGAATATGTCCAAAGCATTTGACACAGTCTCGCACCAAATCCTGCTAAACAAACTAAACCAGTGTCACCTATCAAATTCCACTCTTACCTGGTTCCAAAGCTACTTAACTGACCGGTACCAAGCTGTGAAATGGGAAAATTCTCTCTCTCCTCAGCTGCCCATAACTATAGGAGTCCCACAGGGTTCTATCTTAGGACCAGTACTATTCACAATCTTCACAAATGACCTCCATACCTCCACACAGCATGCATCTATCATTCAGTATGCAGATGACACTACCTTAATCTGTGCTGCACAAAACATTCCCACCCTCCTGCAAACAACTCATCTAGCATTCTTTGACGTTGAAAACTACCTAACCAAAGCCCAACTTATCCTCAATCCAAAGAAAACTCAGCTTATGATTACAACCAGTTCTAACAAAAACACTGATAACAGTCAATTCACTATCTACTCCACAAATGCTACTCCAATCGCTCCAGTAGCACAGGCTAAGCTATTGGGAATAAACATAGACTCCCACCTAAAATTTGATAGTCATCTCAACTTAACTATTAAAAAAGTACATGCCAAACTGGGATCACTCTACCGTATCAAACCATTTCTTACCAACAACACAAGATCAGCCATTGCTCGCTCCCAACTTCTATCCACCCTACTCTATGCATCTCCCATTCTGACTAATCTCAACAAAACTGAACTAAGCAAAATGGAAGCCTGCTAGAACAGAATTGCTCATATAGAACTCATCACTGTACTGCTTTGAGACAACTCCATTGGCTTGAACTGCCCAACCTCCTAACCTACAATCAGCTCTGCTTCTGTCATTCTATCTATTACCTCCCCAGTAAGTGTCCTGCCCTCAAAACCTAGTACAACATCACTCAGCCAAAAGGCCTCTTAGATCATCTAGCAAGCTACTACTAGAAGTCACCAACAGCTACAATAGCTTTGGAGATGCACTATATAGTAGTTCAGTGGCTATAAAAATGGAACTCTGTCCCCACTAGCATTCAAAACACAAAGCCTCCTTTAAAGACCTCATCAGGCAACATCTCAAGCAAAGTTGACAGTGCCATGACTGCTCCCCAGGCTAGTGAAAGTGGATAAGGTACACATACTAGACCTAGAGTACTTGATTAAGATTGAAAACTATTCTCACTAACACTGGCTAATCTACAATGTATGTACTGTACCTGTGTACTATGTATGTATTCCACCTATACACCACAAATCTATTAAGTACCTTTATTTTTAAATATTTGTTTGTTCTCTCCACTGTAACTGTTGATGTGCTGCATACCACTGTAAAAACATGTCTTTTGTAATTTGTGTAGCCATTCTCCTTTATGCCGCATCACAATGTCAGTACTGAAAAAAAAATGAATCAAAGTATCCAGGGTGGAAAAAGGAACCCACAATCAACTAATCTTCTGGCATCAAAGGCAAGTGTGCTCCTTTTTGAGCCACATTCCATTTCCATATTATTCTTATATGACTACTTCTGGTATAAATAAAAATGATCCCTGAAAAAATGACATTCATAAAGGCTGCTTCAGCAGAATTGGTCAATTGGAACCATGTCTGTTGGTCAAACCCTGTGTTAGATCCCAAGGCCCTACAGTGTCATTATAAGCAACATGCATTGTGAGGTTTGCCATGGCAGATACCACTGTCAACTGGGTCATAAGCTTATTTTTCTGCTTCTCCATCAGGAAACTGGCTGATGGCTTAATGCAATTTGTCAGACACATTATCTTGAAATTCCAACATGTGGATCAGGTAATTAAGCTCCCACAAATAAAATGTGGGGGGCATAAATACATGCTTCCCTAAGTAGTGCCCTACTACTACTTCTTGCTGTTGTTTTTCTTTCGGCTTTTCCCAGTTAGGGGTTGCCACAGCAGAACTCCGGTCCGCTAATGATTGGCAGTCTATTTTTATGGTGCAGAGGTGCCAGCCTGATGCCCAACCTTCAACGAAGGCACACCCATTCACGCATGTCTTTCGACCACCACTCGACTGCGGGGAGGACATGCAGACTCCACACAGAAGGCGCTCCAGCTGAGAATCGAACGGGAGAACCTCTTGCTGTGAAGCGACAACGCTAACGCTGCACCACCGCGGCTTACATAGTGTACTACTACCACTACTACTACTAATTTTAGATGCTGGGCTGTCTAACTACTAACAGCCTTAGTCCTAGTGGTAGATGAAGATGGAGCTCACTATCTCTGTTGGTACACCTGTGCAAGTAAACTTAACATAATAGTAGATTTCCTAACAGATCACTTTTGCAGTAGCCTAACCTGTTTGGGTTATATCCTACCATATAGGACTACTGGCCAGCTTTCAAGATTTCAGGGCACCTTTGACATGCTCTAACTGCTGTGTTGCTCAAAGAGAACCACGATGGAGTAGGGGTTAGGAAACCAAAAGCTTTAGAGCTTTCTTGCCTCAAGGAGAGAGGTTAGAGCCCTAAAAGGTAAATGCTAGGAAAATAAAATAAAAATATAAACATATGTACATTTATACATAGCAGTATATATAGTCACACCCTGGTAATACACCTAACAAAGAACAAGGTCGATTGTAAGAGGGAACAATTACTGTAACAGTGATCTATTAGAACATCTGGTGTTATGGTAGGCTTACATACACAACTGTGCAATGTTCCACATTAGATCACTATTGCAGCAGCCTATGCTATTTGGGTATTATAGAGAGGAGGATGAAAACAAAAGGTTCCAGGAGCCCCTTGGAAAATGGTCCTACCAAAAGTAGTTCTGGATAACAATTTGTTAAAGTATATACAGAGCACCAAGTTGCTGCCTCTAGAATACTAGTATGCATCCCTTTCCAAAAAGCAACAGAAGAAGCCAAATCCCTGGTACACTGTGAGCTCTGACCTTGCCTAGTTATAATGGAAATAGCAGAAAGAGATAACCATCTAGACACTGTCTGTTTTGAAAATGGTTGCCCTTTTTTCTCACTTTATAGAAGACAAATAGCTTATCAGTTTTCATGAAGAATTTTGTTCTGTCTAAACAGTACCAGAGTTGCATGTGGACACTTCCTCCCATTTTTATGTTCCACAAAGAATAAAAAGAAGTTATGTACTCACCATAACGCTCCATGTGAGTTATTTATCTCGCCTTTATTCTCATTGATGGGTTCGGAGCCAATCCTCAGCTCCAACACGGCCTATAGCAAAGCTCAAGGTTTGCCAGTAGCTCGAGACCAAGCCCCTTATCCCATGATGCACTACTGGAATTACCTCAGATCTTGTTTGCTGCATGTGTATATATACCCCTGTAAGGGGAGCATTCCCCAAGAAGGAAGAAGTAGTATTGAACAACCAGGATGATGCCAACCGCTAGGTCAACTGTCAGCCAGGAGGGGAATGGAGGTAGGGAAGTGAGAATAAAGGTGAGATAAACAACTCACATGAACGTTATCGTGAGTACATAACTTCTTTATGTGAAGTTGTTAAATCTCGCCGTTTATTCTCACTGATGGATAGCGTCCCTAGCACCCGCAATCCTGGATGGCTCACAGGAGTACATTTTTCAGCACCGTGGAACCAAAAGAAGACCTGTCTCTGGAAGCCTTATCTACTTTGTAATGAGTGATAAAAGTATGAGGCTTAGACTAAGTGGCTGCAGCACAAATGCTGTCAAGGGGCAATTTAGCTTGAAAAGCAGAAGACATTGAAATGGCTCTGGTTGAATGAGCCTTGCTTTGTGTGGCAAAGGTATGTTAGCATTTGCATGAACAAATGAAATACAATCCGATAACTATTTTGAAAGAATTGTCTTAGCCACTGGTCAACCTTTTCTGGCCTCCGAAAAGGATATGAAGAGTTGATCAGATTTTCTAATATCCTTAGTTCTATTAAGATAAAATCTGAGCTGCCTATGTACTTCAAGTTTGTGCAGCATGTATTCCAATTTGTTGGAATGGTTGGGAAAAAAGACTGGCAACTCAATGACCTGATTGATATTGGACACACAACAGACTTTAGGCAAAAAGGAGGGGTTTGTTCTGAAAGATACTCTTATCAGCATGGAAAATCATGTAAGGAGGTCTGATAGATAATGCTTGAAGTTCTGACACTCTGCGGGCAGAAGTAATGGCCACGAGAAAAATAGTTTTCCAGGACAAAAATTTGAGATCACAAGATGATGCTGCTTCGAAGGGCGAATAATTATTTGAGACAGCATACAATTCAAATTCCAGGGAGAATAAAGGATTTTGACAGGAGGTCTCATGTGAAAAACACCTTTGAGAAAAACCTTAGATAACTTATGGGCTATAATATTTAACCCATTGAATCCAAGGTGGAAATTTGATATGGCAGCTAACTAAACCCAAACTGTGGCAGCTGCTGCTCCTTCCTTAAAAATCATTGTCAAAAACTCTAAAATGGACAACAAAGGAGCTCGGAAAGGGTCAAATGTTTTGTATACTGGCCAAATGGAGAACCTTTTCCACTTACTGCGATACAGTTTTCAGGTGGATGGCTTATAAGAAGACAACAGAATTTGTCTTGTGTCATCTGAGAGTGAATGAAGCCTGGCTATTTGGGGAAGTGGATCAGCCAAGCAGTCAGCTTTAGAGACTGCAATGAAGGATGGAGGTCCCCTGACGGGTGTGTCAGGAGGTCTGGAACTGGGTCCAGGATCCATGGATCCTTCAGGAGATGATGGTGAAGGAAAGGGAAACAAATCTGTCGAGGCCAATGGGGAGCTATGAGGATAACAGTCCTTCCCAGTGATTTTGCTTTCTGTAAAAACCTGGGTATCAATGTGATTTGGTGGGAATGCATATAGGAGACCCGGAGGCCAATCATGTACGAGTGCATCTCTCGGGGGATGTCCCGGAGGTGGTATTAGGACACAGTAGCTTCTGCATTTGGTATTGATATGACTGGCAAAGAGGTTGCAGCAAGGCTGGCCCCATTTGTGGAAAATCAAGTCCGCAACATGTTGGTTGAGAGACCGCTCGTGAGGCAACAGGACTGCCTGCTCAGCTTGTCCGCTATCATGTTGGATTTCCCCAGGATGTGCATTGCTAACAGAAAACACTGGGATAATGCAGCCCATTGCCATACCCTGACGGCTTCTCGACAAAGGGGATAAGACTTGGTTCCGCCCTGTTTGTTCAAGTACCAGACCACTGACATGTTGTCTGTCTGAATTGCAATTGTCCCTAGAAGACGAGAGTCTCAGAAGTACTACTCTCAACTCCAGAACATTGATAGGCAAATGTGACTCTTGATCCATCCATGTGCCTTGGGCAGTCTTTCCCTGAAAATGCCCCCCCCCCACCCTATCAGGGAAGCATCTGTGGTCACAGTGGCTACTGGGGGGGGGCACAAAGGGTCTTCCTACTGTGACATGAAGAGACGTCAACCACCACCGAAGGTCTCTCTTGCAAGAATTTGTGATGAGGATCATATGGTTCATTGGTAATTTCTGGTAAGACCATTGAGCGAACAGGAGCCATTGAAGAATTCGCATATGCATCCTTGTGAGTGGAATGGCTAGAATTGCTGCCGCCATCAAACCTAGTACCTTCAAGACCTCTGCGGCTGTAGCTCTGTTCTTTGACACCAATGAGTTGACATGTTGGCGAAGAAGCGAGACCCTTTCGACTGGAAGACGCAGAGTGGTGGTTGAGGTATCTAACTCTACTCCTATAAAGACGGTATGCTGCGATGGCGACAAGGCAGAGTTTTCGAAGTTGACTGTAATACCTAAGTGGTGGCAGAGCGTCAGAGTACATTGTGTTTCCTGAATCAATTGATGCCTGGTGGTAGCGGTGAGGAGCCAATCGTCTAGATATGGAAACACATGGAATCCTAGACGCCTCAGATGAGCCGTGATCACTGCCATGCATTTGGTGAACACTCTGGGGGCTGTAGTGAGACCAAAGGGCAGGGCTCGAAACTGGTAGTGATTGGCCCCCAGCCGGAAATGCCGGTGATCTCTGGAGCATCTGTCCATCTTTATGTGGTAGTACGCATCCCTGAGATCGATGGAGCACATCCAATCGCCTTTCCCTAGAAAGGGAAGAATGGCCTGAAGCGTGACCATTCGGAACTTCTCTTTTTTTTACAAATTGGTTGAGTCTGCTGAGATCCAAGATAGGTCTCCAGTCCCCTGTTTTCTTTGGAACCAAAAGAATCTTGACTAAGTTCTGAATCCAACTTGGTCTGCTGGGACTGGCTGGGTGACTCTTTTTCTAGCAACTTGCGGACCTCTATAGTTGCTTGTTCCCTGAGACTGGGTAGAACATCCGGGATTCTGTTTACATGAGTGGGAGGGGAAGAGAACGGTATGAAATACCCTCTGGAAATGATGCTTTGTACCCAGGTATCAGATGTTATGCTCAGTAGGGATTCTGGGTACAAAGATAAGCGACCCATAACTGCCTCTAGAGCCGGACAGCCTGGTCTACTTTCAGAAGCACTGGTAGGGCTGACCAGAGAGAACTGGTCTCTGTCACCCTGCTGTTGCGGACCCCCCCTGCCGCAAGGACGGCGTCTTCCATTATAACCCCCCCTCCTCTGCCTCTAGAGGGGGTTTCTCCACGTGTGTCCTGAAAGGCTCCCTGTGCTTTTCGGAACCACATTTTTCCACCCTTAGGGCCCTTGGGATAGGGCCGAGTAGGGGTAGAAAAACGGACTCCAATGGCAGATAAGAGTCTTGCCTTCCTGCTCACACCTGGTTAGAGTATCCTTTACCTTGGGCCCAAACAGGGATGAGCCATCAAACGGGGTGCTGATAAAGGAAGACTTGAAAGGCTCCGCAAAGGAACAGAGACGCATCCAGGCTTGTCTACGCAGAGCAATGCCTGAACTAGCGGCTCTACTCGAACCATCAGCTGCGTAAGATATGAGACGTATGGACGAGTTCACAATCGAGTTTAGGGTAGCGAACTGTGTGTTAACTTTGTCAGCAACCCCTGCAGCTACTGTACCCTGGAGAGTATCTCCTAGCTCTTTCAGGAGATCTCTTTGTAGTCTTGTTAAATAATTCAGTGATCGAAGGGAAAAGGTCGCTGAACTAAACATGCATTTCCCATATCTATCCATGATCCTAGAAACTCTGTTAGGGGGATGGATAGATGAGGACGTCTCAGATGTTTCCTTTTTGGTGGCTGCAGCCACCACCATGGCATCAACAGGAACTCCCCTTAGTCGAAAAGGCTTTGTCCACTGGGGCAGAGATGAACTTATTTGGCTTCCGAGGGACAGGTTCCATGGCCTCCGGAGACTCCCACGCCTTACGAGAGATCAGCTCCATGAGCTCATCGTAAGGCTGAGACACCCAAGAAGTGGAAGGTTGAGACCTGAAAGCCTTCAAGAGCACTGACTTGTCTTCAGCAGGGCTTTTGGACTGCCAACTGCCCCTCTGATTAAGGATCTCTAATATCTCAGCAAAGGAGATATCCTCAGAGGAGGATCGAGGGGACCCTTCTGATTCATCCAAGTCAGTGTCAGAAGTCAAAGACTCCTGTGGGAAGTCCAAATGCCTCCTCTTGCAGAGTCTCTTCCTGGGTACTTCCTCAGTGGGGGGATCTGGGGAGGTCTCAGAAGAGCAAGGGGTGCGCTGTGGGGCTACTTGAGGCTCAGGGTCTCTACCCTTGGGTGGACCAGTAGAAGCAGGAGCGGACACAGGCGCCTGAGGGAGGAGGAAGCCAGACCTGATGCTAATGATGTCTTTGGAGACAGGACTCTCCTCATGGCATCAAACGCACCATGGCTCCAACGAGAAGGGGTAGACGGATCCGAAGGGGACCGAGGCCATGTGCTCTGAGCCCGAGGTAGCAGCCAAGCTCATCTGAGCCAAAGCCCCGAGAGGAAGAGTCGGCACCGACAAATCAGTATGACTATCCTCCCCAGACCAGACAGGAGAGTGTCAGCTCCTAGAGTCCCCAGTCGGTGCCGAGGACATCAGAGTACATGGAACTGATAATGCCGGTGCAGGTCTCCGCTCCGCAGGTTCAACAACTATCAGGTTGGGCTCCTTTGGCTCCGAAACTCCAGTACAGCTTGGAGAAGGAGTAGTCAAGTTCGGGTTAATGGTCTTCGGCTCCGACGAAGGCGTCTGAGCAGACAACAATTTAGCAAGGCCTGGTGTCCGTAAAAGCTTCTGCACTAGCTGGTCCATATCCACATCCGAGTGGCTGACAGAAGACTTTGAGGAGTGCACCGAAGGTCCTGATTGGAGCAGAGGAGATGAGGGAATCTCAAAGACTGGCTCCAAAGCTATGAGCTGGCTCCGAGCAGAAGGGACACTTGGTTCCAAGGACAGTGGAACCGATGACCCTACACCCTCCATTTTTTTAGTCTTTTTGGATGCTTTCGAGTCACGTGAGGACTTGGAAGACTTTGAGGATCTACTAGCACCATTCTGGTCACCCAGCACTTCGGAGAAAGGGTGCTGAAGTAAACCCCTATCCACTAATTTCCTGCTTCTCTCTAAAAGTACCCAGGAGGAGAAGGAGTGACATATACTGCAAGAGTCTTGGAGGTGTTTAGCCCCCAGACAACAAACACACTGAACATGTCAGTCAGTGACTGACATTTTTTGTCCACAATCCGGACATTTTTTGAAGCCAGATTTTGGATGTGGCTTCTCTTTCTCGTCAGACATCTCTACTATCCAATTAAACAATTTTAAACAACTGAAGCAACACACTTAAGAAATTATCTACCAAAGTACTCCTAAGAAAGTGGTTAAATACAAGGCCAACACTAAACAGAAGTCAACACAGGGCACTTAGCTAAAACTAAGTCTAAGTCTAAAACTATAGAGATTACATATATATATATATATATATATATATATATATATATATATATATATATATATATATATATACATACTATCCTATCAAGAAATCAAGAAAAAAAGTTTTTAAAACTTGCAAATAGATTAATCTATCGATTAATAATGGTCTGCGCTATCTGGAACACCGAGATCTGTGCCGCGGCAAACTAGATCTGAGGTACTTCCAGCAGTGTGCATCATGGGATAAGGGGCTTGGTCTCAAGCTACTGGCAAACCTTGAGCTTTGCTATAGGCCGTGTCGGAGCTGAGGATCGGCTCCGAACCCATCAGTAAGAATAAACGGCAAGATTTAACAACTTCACATTGGGAGTTTAACTGAGTGACAGAAGGTAAACTCTGAAACCACTTTAAGCACAGAAGAAGGATTTGTACTCAAAAAGAAACCCTTGGCTTTGTGGAAAAAGTACAGTTGTGTACACTTACCATAAATGTAGCTGTTCGGTTGTATTCACTGTTGCAGTCATCACATTTGGGTTATCTGCCTGCAAGTAGCCCTCAGCCAGTCTGAATACCAGAGTCTTCGGATTTCTGCGTCGGATACTACCTCTTCTTCCATGATGTCAGGTCGTCAGGGGTATAAAACATGCAGCCGACGCCATTACATCATTTTTTCTTGCCCCAGATGTCAGGTGCCCCCACAATAGGAAGCAATTATATGGTATGTTAACACCACCATCAAAAAGCAAATACACCAGAAAAAATAAATATACCAAACAAGAAAGAAAGGTAGATCCAAGAGAAGTCAGGGGGCTGGAGGTAGGGTAACCAGGACTGCAACAGTGAATACACTCAAACATCTACATTTATGGTAAGTGTACACAACCGTACTATGTTCTTCGTGTTTCACTTTTGCAGTCATCACATTTGGGTTGATTCCCAAAGCTGAGGAAGTTAAAGAGCATTAGGGCCAGATATTAAGTGCAGTGGCAAACCCAGCTCTGGATTTAGAAAAGGTAGGCATGTGGTAATGTTTTGTGAAGGTATGTACAGAGCTTCAGGTAGCAGCTTCTAGGATGTCCCTGGTAGGGATTCCCCCGAGAAAAGCCGCCGAGGTAGATGTAGACCTAGTGGAATGTGATCTTATCACCATTGGGGTAGGTTTTCTTTGTAGCAGAAATAAATGCAATGGGCTATCCATTTGGAAATGGTTTGCTTTGAAATGGCCTTCCCCTCTGTCCCTGCAGCAAAACCAACTAGCAGTTGTTCAGATTTTCTGAGAGGCTTAGTCCTGTCCAAATAAAATCTAAGTTGTCTGTGAACGTCCAGAGAGTGCAGTATTCGTTCCCCTTTGTTTTGTGGATTAGGAGAAAAGGTAGAAAAAAGAATGGACTGATTTAGGGCCACACTAGACACCACCTTGGGCATAAAGGAAGGATTAGTCCTGAGGGAAACCCTGTCCGCATGGAAGATAATGAAGGGTTCCACTGCCATGAGGGACTGTAATTCAGAAACTATTCCTGCTGAAGTGATGGCTGGAGGGAAGGTTATTTTCCAAGAAAGGAATTTCAACTCTGCAGTTGCAGCTGGCTCAAAGGGGGGAAGAGTGAGCTTTTCCAATACAAAGTTAAGGTCCCAGGCTGGAGTGGGAGCTCTCCTGGGGAGTCTTAAATTTTTGGCCCCTCTAAGGAATTGTTTTAGCAAGGGATGAGAGAAATGGGGTGGCTCAGTATTGTAATGTACTGAAATGGCAAAGGCTTGAATTTTAACTGATGAGAAGGATAGGCCCTTGTGGAGCATTTCTGTTAAGTACTGTAGAATATGAGGTAAGCTGGGCACCGCTGTGCTCATCCCCTGAGCCTGGATCCAGAACAGTATCTTTTCCACTTTTCAGCATAGGATTTTCTAGTACTAGGCCTCCTTGCCTCCAGAATGACATCCAGCACCTGCTTACTGAGGGATGCTAGAGGAGAGCTCAAGGAATTAGCCATGCTGCAAGGTTCAGGGTTTGAAGATGAGCATGCAGAATCTGGCCCGCCTGCTGGGACAGCAGGGAAGGGGTCTGAAGCAGGTGCCATGGTTGCAGCAATGTCATACTGCGCAAAAGGGGGTACCAGTGCTGGTGTGGCCAGTCTGGTGCAATCAGTATTGTCCTTGGCTTGTCCTGTTTGATCTTTAGTAGCACCTTGGAGAGGAGAGGGGGAAAGGCATAAACTGAGAGGATTTCCCCAGGTAAAGGAGAGGGCCACCCACTTTCCAAGCTTGACTGTGGCGAGTTCTTGTGCAGAATTTGTTCAATTGGTAGTTCTGAAGGGAGGTAAACAGGTCTACCTCTGGAGTCCCCCATTTGTTCAAGAGGTTGAGTATTTTGGGTTCTACTTTCCATTCGTGTGGGTCCATGAGATTTCTGCTTACGTCTTCTGCCAGTGAATTTAGTTTACCTGGCAAGAATTGAACTTGTAGGTATACTTGGTAGCTCAAGGCTGTGTTCCACAGAGCCATGGCTAGTCTGCAGAGGGTACGAGTGGGTTCCCCCCCTGCTTATGTACCACATAACTGTGGTGTTGTCTGTCTTTACCACTAGCTGTCCTGGAAGAATACCGTCTTTGAAAGCTGTCAGAGCATTCTGTACAGCTAACATTTCTTTTTGATTGATATGCACATGCATCTGTCTCGGGTTCCATTTGCCCTGAATGCACTTGCCCTGCCATGTGAGCCCCTCGTGCATAGTCTGATGGGTCTGTTAGGGTTTGGGCGGCAGGGGGTAGAGTGAAAAGGAGTCCCTTGTTGTGGTAGCAGGTCTCTGCCCACCAAAGGAACTCTGTCTTCATACAAGGAATGATAGAAATCATTGTTTCCAGGCCCTGAGAAAGTTGACACCATAGGCTTTTTAGATAGCATTGGAGTTTCCTCATATACAGTCTTGCAAATGGAATTACTAGAATGCAAGAGGCCATGAACCACAGGGCTTACAGTATTTTCCTTGCAGATAGCTGGGGTTTTGTGGCCAATAGTTTGAAGTAGATTGTCAAATAAACTTGTTTCTCCGGAGTGAGGAATGACATCTGGGAAGTTGTGTTCAAGCTTGCTCCCAGGAATACAATCTGCTGGCAGGGTACTAGGTGAGATTTCTTTTCGTTGATGGTGTACCCCAGTGAGGTTAAAAGTTTCTTTACAAATGCCAAGTGTTGTAATTGCAAGTCCTTTCTTTCTGCCTGAATCAGACAATCGTCCAAGTATGGGTGAATCTGAATATTTCTCTGCCTGCAAAATGCGATGGCTGGAGCTAGACACTTTGTGAATACCCTGTGCGCAGTACATAAGCCAAAGGGACATGCAGAGAACTGATGCATGGAGTCTGCCCTGAAGCGTAGGTATTTCCTGCAAGATTCCCTTATTGGGATGTGCAGGTAAGCTTCCTTTAAGTCTAGGGTTGCCAGCCAGACATCCTTGGCTAGCATAGGAAGAAGCTGTTGAAGAGTTTGCATTTTGAATTTTGGAACCACCAGAAAGGTGTTGAGAATTGAGAGGTCCAGGATAGGACACCAGTTGTCGTCTTTTCTGGGTACCAGGAACAGTCTTGAATAAAAACCTTGTCCCTTTTGTTCTGCTGGGACAGGTTGACTAGCCCAGATACTGAGAAGAGAGAGAATCTGCTGTTGGGCCTCCTCCCATTGATTTGGGGGTAGATCTTGCCAACCATTTGGGGATTGTAGGGTGTGGAAGTGGAATCTGTATCCTTGGGAAACTATGTTCAAAACCCATTTGTCCTAGGTAATGAGTTCCCAGTTTTTTGCATGCAGGGCGAGCTTTCCTCCTAAGGGAGCAGGTAGTTGAGCAAGGTGTGGAAGGGTTAAGGTTAAGTCATTGTCCCATTTTTCCATAGGGGGGTGGCTTACTACTCCCCGATTTGGAAGTGGGAGCCCCCCACTGCTTTGGTCTGTGTGTAGCCTGAGACTGTAGCCTAGGTGGTCTACTGTTCCTGGGTTTGGACTGAGAAGGCCTGGAAGGGACTGGAAAGGACCAGTTCTTAAAAGGCCAATGCCTACTGAATCTGAGAGATGGTGCTTGCAGGAAATTTTTAACAGTTTGCATAGATTTAGCTTTTTTCCTCCAACCTTTTGAGGACTACTTCTGCTTTGTTACCAAAAAGGCGGTCTTGGTTTAAGGGAGCATCCAGTAATTTAGCTTTGACATGATCTGGCAAGTTTTGTTCCTTAAGCCAAGCATGCCTTCTAAGTACATACCCAGTGACAGCAGCCCTGCAAGATGCTTCTAAGGCGTCAAAACCACATTGCAAAGTATGTTTACCAACTTATTCTGCAGAATGCATTAAATCTTGCAATTCTCTGTGTTCAGCACAATCAGGAATCAACATCATTTTCTGTTTAAGTAGTCCCATAATATGTTGCTAATACTTTAACATATGAAACTGGCAATTTAAAGCCCTAATGGCCAAAGTAACAGAAGTGTATACCTTCTTACCCCATCTGTCTAAGGCTCTAGAATCTTTATCAGAAGAAGTAGGATTTTTGGCAGCAGTAGCCTTAATGCCTTTTGGTCCTTGGGAAATGGTCTCTGGATCCGCAGAAGGATTCTTGAAGAGGAACTTGTGAGAGTCAGGTACTCTTCAGTACTGGTCAGGTTTTCTGGGAGCTGGAGGTAAAGTGTCAGGGGGTAAGGCTAGATTCCAATAAAGTATCATCTACAATGTCCAGAACAGGAGGGATAGCTAAAGGCCTGTGTTGAGGCAGGAGTAAGAATTCCCTAAGTCTCTTTTTGGACTCAGAGTAATCCTGTCTTTCCCAGTGGAAATGCTCCCTAAGAGTATGCAAGGTTTCACCGAAAGAAAGATCTTCTGCAGGGGAAGCAGAGGGAATGGAATCCTCTGCATCAGAATCCTCATAAGTAGATAAGGGCAAATCCTGGTAATCAGAAGGAGCAGAAATATCAGATTCCTGATTAGAAGTATCAGAAAGAAATTCAGTTCTAGGTCTCTTAGTGGGGGAAGGCTGGCTTCCCCTAATTAATGTAATAAGGTCTTCAGATATTCTACGCATTATTTTTTGAGGCATATGGGCCTGAGCCTGTGGTTTGGTCGTCGGTTTTCTAGGCGTAGTGTGTGTTTTTGGCCTGGAAGAAAATAATGGCGTTGGTTTAATATGAATGTCTGTAGGCCTGAATACACCCTCAGAAGCCGATGCCTGCACAGCGGCTCCGGACCCATCCAAGGTAGAGACATCCGCAGGTTCCAAAGTCGAAGAAGCATCTCACAGCATACCGGACTCCGAATGGGTCTCAGTAGAGGCCTGCAAATCTGAAGTAGCGGGTATCAAGGACTGCGAAAGCGCCTCACTGAGTACCGGGGGACTGGCGACTAGCTGAACGGAAGCGTCATCGGCAGTTTTGGACCTATGCGGTCTCAGTCTTTATCCTTACGTTTTTTTCGAAAGATCGGTAGTCGGATGGCTTAACGAAGCCATTTTGGAGTACACAGATCGAGTATGAAAGTAATTTGCTGCAAAAACAGCCTGATGACGAATAGTTTGGGTGCTGAATGAGGCATGAAACCTACAGCAAGGGATGTCGTGGTCTGGGCCTAAACAGGGGATGCAGTAAGAATGAAAATCTCTATGAGGTATTTGCTTTCCACAGGTAAGACAATTGTTAACTTTTACTGACATCGGTTAGAGCAAGAAAAAGGATCCCCAACGGCGTACTTATCTTTTTTGAAGACTTCAGGTCTGAAACTCAAAAACTAAAATTTCAGGAGTCTGCCAACCAGCACTTGCTAACTGACTCTGCTTTGGGCACTGCTCGGCAAGAAAGACTGATGTAATGGTGTCGGATGCATGTTTTATACCCCTGATGACTTGACGTCATGGAAGAAGAAAAGTACAGTTTTGTACCTACCATAAATGTAGATGTTCGAAGATCCATATTGCTGCAGTCCTTACACTTGGGTAGTCCGCTGTCCTCGGTCGGCCCGAATATCAAAGTATTAGGCTGACGTCGGTCAAGGCGCTTAAGACTGACATCAGGACGTCAGGGTACAAATGCGCATGACCGACGTCATATCCTCAGTCTTTTCTTGCCCCAGATGTCAGAAGACCCTAAACAGAAAGGTCAAAACCAAAAGACAGCAAAAAACAACCAACCACCCTTGTACTAACCATATGTACAATATATACAATATACACAATATGTACAACCCCACCACACAACCGCCTCTAACTACAGAGGGAAGGAGGAGTAAATTGGACTGCAGCAATGTGGATCTTCGAACATCTACATTTATGGTAGGTACAAAACTGTACTATGTTCTTCATCTCACATTGCTGCAGTCCTTACACTTGGGTAGAATCCCAAAGCAGAGATAAGGGAGGATGGCAAAGCTATAAAGCAGTAGGAGCTGCCAAAATGCCCTGTAAAATTGCAGTGGCAAAACCAGCCCTCGATTTAGAGTAAAGTGGAAGGTGATAATGCTTAGAGAAAGTATGCACTGAACTCCAAGTAACTGCCTCCAAAATATCTTTAGTTGCCACCACCCTTAAAAAGGCTGTAGAAGTGGCAGTAGCCCTAGTGGAATGAGGCCTAATCCCAGCTGGAATCTCCTTACCATGATGGGAATAACAGAAAGCAATACAAAACCCAATCCACTTAGAAATAGTTTGTTTTGACACAGGCTTGCCCTGAGAACCCAAAGCAAAAGAAACAAATAACTGCTGAGACTGCCTGAACCCTTTAGTTCTGCTCAAATAATATCGCAACTGCCTGTGTATATCCAAAGTGTGTAAAATCTTTTCCCCTTTATTTTGGGGGTTTGCATAAAAGGTAGGCAAATGAATAGTTTGGTTTAAAGCCACACTAGAAACCACTTTAGGCATAAAGGAAGGATTAGTACGTAAAGATACCCTATCCTTATGGAAAATTAAGAAAGGCTCAACTGCCATAAGGGCCTGTAATTCAGAAACCCTTCTCGCAGAGGTAATGGCCAACAAAAAAGCAGTCTTCCATGATAAATATTTCAACTCAGCAGTAGCTGCAGGCTCAAAAGGTTGTAGAGTGAGTTTCTCCAACACAAAATTGAGATCCCAAGCAGGAGTAGGAGCTCTCCGTGGGGGTCTTATATTCTTTGCCCCTCTAAGGAATTGTTTAAACAAAGGATGAGAAAACAATGGTGGGTCACAGTCATAGTGAGCAGAAATTGCTGCAGCATGAACCTTAATAGAAGAGAAGGACAAACCTTTGTCCAGTAACTCAGTGAGATATTGAAGAGCCACACTTAAATTAGGCTTAGAAACATCAAATGCCTTTGCTGCACTCCAAAATAAAAATCTCTTCCACTTATCTGCGTACACTTTCCTTGTACTAGGCCTTCTGGCCTCCAAAATAACATTCAAAACTTGCTGTGGAAGCTGAGACCCTCCAGGGTTTAAAACAGAATATGCCAGGCTGTCAGGAGAAGAGAGTGAAGTTTGACATTGAGTAAATGACTGTTCTCCTGAGACAGCAGGTGTGGAATCAAAGGTAAAGGCCATGGAGGCTCCCGTACCAGACTTCTCAGTAGTGGGTACCAGTGCTGTCGAGGCCAATCTGGAGCTATTAAAATCATCTTTGGCTTGTCCTGTCTGACCTTCAGAAGTACCTTTGGGAGGAGAGGCAGAGGTGGAAAGGCATACACATGAAGATTGCTCCAATTGAATGAAAGAGCGTCCACTTTCCAAGCTGTGGGATGAAACCTTTTTGTGCAAAACTTTGGCAGCTGGTAGTTTAGTGGAGAAGCGAACAGATCTATGTCTGGAGTTCCCCATGACACTGTCAATTTCTGAAATACATGAGGATCCAATTTCCACTCGTGGGGATCCATAATTTGTCTGCTCAACACATCTGCTAAGGAGTTCTGTGCTCCCGGCAGAAACCTTGCCTGAAGATTTAGCTGTAAACGGAGAGCAGTCTCCCACAAAATCTTTGCTTGTCTGCATAGAGGGTAAGAATGTGTTCCCCCTTGCTTGTTGATGTACCACATGACAGTTGTGTTGTCTGTTAGAATCAACACCTGCCCTGGAAGAAGTAAATCCTTGAAAGCTATTAACGCAAATTGGACTGCTAACATCTCCTTCAAGTTGATATGTAGATGTAGAAGTCTGGCAGGCCACGTGTCTTGTATCCACTTTCCATTTAGATGAGCTCCCCAAGCTTTGTCTGAGGCATCTGTCGTTAGAATCTGACTCGCCTCTGGCCGGGTCACAGAGAGTCCCTTGTTTAGGTGACATTCCTGAGCCCACCACAAAAATTCCTTTTGAATGCAAGGTATTATCTGAATGACAGTGTCCATATCTTGGCAGTGCTGTGTCCATACATTTTGAGATACCATTGTAGCTTCCTCATATGCAGTTTGGCATTGGGAAGCACCAGAATACAAGATGCCATGAACCCCAAGGCTTGAAGGACTGTCCTTGCAGTCAGCCTGGACTGATGAGACAATTGATGGAAGTAAAGAGAAAGATTCTTTTGTTTGTCCGGGGTCAAAAAGGCCATCTGGGATGCTGTATTCAGTCTCACACCCAGAAAGCACATGTCCTGAGAGGGTACTAGACTGGACTATTTCGTTCACAGAATACCCCAGGCATCTTAGCACTGCTATCACATATTGCAAATGATGAAGAAGTTCGTCCTTTCCTTGGGCCAGAATCAGGCAATCGTCCAAATAAGGATAGATTTGTATTCCTCTTAGCCTGAAAAAAGCAATCACTGGAGCCAGAACCTTCGTGAACACTCTGGGCGCAGTAGATAAGCCAAAGGGCAATGCAGAGAACTGATAATGAGAAATCCCAGCTCAAAAACGCAGATACTTCCTGCAACTTAGCCTGATAGGAACATGGAGGTAAGCCTCCTTGAGATCCAGAGTCACCATCCAGTGATCTTTGCCCAGCAGAGGTAAAAGCTGTTGTAACGTCAACATTTTGAACTTGGGAATGTCCAGATAAGTGTTGAGGATAGATAAATCCAAAATTGGTCTCCACGTGTTCCCCTTCTTTGGTACTAGGAACAGGCGAGAATAAAATCCTAGGCCCACTTCTGACAGAGGGACCGGTTGTATGGCCCCTATTTGGAGCAGCAGAGAAATTTGCTTGTGAGCCTCTAGTCTTTGCTGAGGAGGAACGTCTGGCATGCCTTTGAAAGGAGGCAAGGTATGGAAATAAAACCTGTAACCTTGGTGTATGATATCCAGTACCCACTTGTCTTGGGTAATCAAAGTCCAATTGTCCCTGAAGAGTGCCAACCTTCCTCCCAAAGGTGCTGCCAGGCAAGAAGGATCTGGCAGCTGAAAAGGTAGGTCATTGGGCCTGTTTACGAAAGGACTGGCCCCTGCCCTCACCTGAAGATTGTGCAGGAGAACTCCCTGTTCTAGGTCTGAAAGAGCTCTGAGCTCTACCCCTACCACGTCTAGATCTCCTAGACTGTGAATCATAAGAAGGGTATGTCCACCCCTTAGCAGGCCAATTCCTACTAAACTTCGGAGGCTGGACTTGCAAAAAATCTTTAACAGTCTGCATAGACTTAGCCTTGTCTTCCATTTTCTTCAAGACTGACTCAACAGGTGAACCAAACAACACATCAGACTGTAAAGGAGCATCCAAAATCCTTGTCTTAACATGCTCAGATAAATTCTGATCCCTCAGCCAGGCGTGCCTGCGAAGAACTGACCCAGTGGCAGCCACCCTAGACGAGGCCTGTACAGCATCAAAACCACATTGTAAAGAATGCTTACCCACCTGTTCAGAGACATGCACTAAATCTTGCAATTCCTTACACTCAATGCCTTCCGCCAGAGCATCTACCTTAGACTTCAGTTGAGAAAGAAGATAGTTCTGATATTTCAACATGTGAAACTGGCAATTCAAAGCCCTCATAGCTAAGGTGGAAGAAGTATAGACTTTCTTTCCCCATCTATCCAAAGCTCTGGCCTCTTTATCTGGAGGAACCGGATTTTTTACAACAGAGGCCTTGACACCCTTAGGTCCCTGACTAACAGTTTCTGGGTCCGCCCTAGGACTCTTATAAAGATATTTATGAGCCTCAGGCACCCTATAATACCTATCCGGTTTAACAGGAGCAGGAGGCAAAGAATCAGGATAAAGAGAAGCCTCCGCAAACACATCTTCCACCACATCCAGAACAGGAGGTATAGCCAAAGGCCTATGCTGGGGCAAAAGCAAAAACTCCCTAAGCCTTTTCCTGGAATCAGAGAAGTCCTGACCTTCCCACTTAAAATGCTCCCTCATGGAATGAAGAGTCTCTGAAAATGAAAAATCCTCTGGAGGAGAAGCAGAAGGGGTGGAATCATCTGCATCAGAATCAGAATAAGGAGAGTACTCCTGCAAGTCTTCAGCCGAAGACTCTGAAACATCTGAAGGCTGCTCAAAACTCCCCAACTCTGGTTCCACCCTGGGCCTCTTATCTGGAGGGGGCAAAGAACCTCTAATCAAAGAAATTAAATCTTCTGCCATTTTAAGCATGTGGTTCTTGGGCACAGATCCTGAAGAACTAGGAGTGACCCCAACAGAAGCTAAACCTGGCCTGCCCCTGGGAGAAGCCTTAGAAACAGAAGGAGAGGGCCTAATCACCCTAGGAAGGGAGGGGAGTACAGTAACCTGAGAAGCCCCTTCAGCCTGACCTGCCTCCTGAGAGGCCACATCCTGCAAAAACAAAGTCTCCCCCTGGGACTCCTGAGAAGCCTCCGGCGGAACCACCGGTTCCACTGACGCCTCTAAAGAACCGGCGTCCGGTACGGACGACTCTTCTTGCCTGGGCTTAGCTGCCTTGTCTTTGCGCTTCTTCGAAGAAGCGGGCGTCGGAGCATCCGACGGCATTTTATAATTGCACCGCTTCCCAAAGACCAACCTGGCACAATCTAACCTTCGCTTAATAGTGCGCTTATTGAACCTAGCACAAAAGCGGCACCCAACAACGTCGTGCTCAGGCCCCAAACAAGGAATACACAAAGTATGATAATCTCTATGCGGTATCTGTTTCCCACAAGAAATACAGTTATTCACTTTTTCTGACATCCGGTAAACCACTGAGGCAAGAAAAAACTAAAATATTCCCCAACGGGGTACTTAGCCAACTTTGACTCCGTCTGAAACTCCGAATTCGAAAAATTTCAGAACGCCGAACGGCACTTGCAACGCTGCTTCTGCATCGGACCATGCGGCAAAAAAGACTGAGGATATGACATCGGTCATGCGCATTCGTACCCTGACGTCCTGATGTCAGTCTTAAGCGCCTTGACCGACGTCAGCCTAATACTTTGATATTCGGGCCGACCGAGGACAGCGGACTACCCAAGTGTAAGGACTGCAGCAATGTGAGATGAAGAACATCAGCATCCGATGCAGAAATCCGAAAACTCTGGTATTCAGGTCGGCTGAGGGCTACCTGCAGGCAGATAACCCAAATGTGATGACTGCAACAGTGATACACGAAGAACATCTAAGCAGAGCTGATTAACCAAAAAGATCTTTTAACTCTGATACTCAAGAGTAACACCATTTTTAATGTTTAGAACCTCAAATCAGCCTGATGAGCTGGTTCAAATGGAAGAAGTGTTAGAAAGCACAAAGTTAAGATCAAGGAAGAGATGCTTATTTTCTAGACAAAAGGATTTCTAAAATCCACTTTAGAAAACTGCTTGACTTGAGGACAGGTAAAAAGAGGGCTCTAAGGGCAGTCAAGCAGAAATAGCTTAAGATTAATCTTAACAGAAAATTTAGAAAGTCCGATAACTCTCACAAATATTCTAAAACCAGAAGGGTCGTGGTTCTTAGTCTGGCACAAACTAGAAAATAGCCTCCACTTACACATATATAGTTTCCTAGCAGAAGGTGTTTTAGCCTCCTTTAGTACTTGCTGCACTTCTTAAGAAAAAAGATGTCTAACAGGTATGAAAACTCTATCATCCAGGCAGTCAACTGAAATGTTTTCACATTGTGTGGCATCAAACAACCAGTTTTGTGCGACTGAAAACAATGTATGAGGAAACCTATGGTAATTGCCAATGGTCAGTTTTAAAATAAGTAAGGTGTATAAGACAGTGGTGCAACCAGTACTACTTTATGGTACAGAAACCTGGGCAGTAAGGGCAAAGCAGACAAGGAAGCTAGACGTGATGGAAGTGAAGTGCCTGAGAAGGGTGGTAGGATGCACACTGTGGGACAGACAAAGAAATGAGGACATGACAGCAGAAACCAAAGTAGCTCAAACTGCAGAAAAGATCAAAGAGAACAGAATACAGTGGTTCAGACACATGCAGAAAAGCAGAACACAATCTGATGAAGAAGATTTGGAACAGACAGGAAGAAGGTAAGAGGAAATAAGGATATCCAGCAAAGAGGTGCATGGATTATGTGGAAGAAGATCAGCGACAGTTAGACATGAGTGTCGAATAAGCCAGGAGTGTGGCACTAAATAGAGAGAGATGGCAGCAGTTAACACGATATCCTGACCCCATGTAGAAAAGTGGGATAAAGGGGGCTGATAATGAGTTATAAAAGAAGGGAGAAGCACTCATATCAGGCCCTAAGGGAGCCAGCAACACCATCTTTGGGAAGTCCTCCTGGTTCTTACAGCATCCCTGGTATTCAGGGTGGAAACGCATAGAGGAAAATTCCTGTTCATGAGGAAGAGAAATCAAATGTCTTCCAGGTCTGTTTACAAGGAATCCTGGAGCAAAATTTGTTTAACTGTCTGTTTTGAAAGAAGGCAAACAGATCTATTGGAGATGTTCCCCACAACTGGATTAATTCTTGGAAGACCCCCTCCCCAAATGTAGTTTACATTCATGACGATCTGTCATAGTCCTGCTAAGCTTGTCTGCTACAATCTACTGCCCCAAGGGAATGTACAGTTTGTAAGTGTTCACTAGGCTAATGACCGACCGCAAGGGCCTTTTTAAGCCTGGCCATGCAGCCCGAATCTCAGACAAGTTCTGGTAGCCTTGATAAGTGTAAGCAGGGGCTTGGAGGTTCAAACCTTTACAAGCAGGGGCCTGGGAGATGAACCATCTACAGATACAGACTGCTGGTTAGAGACATGGGTGCCAAACCAGGGATAAAATTCCTGTTCCCCATCCAATTGTTCAAGTTACAGTTGAATTGAGTTAGGGAGGAACCCTGCTTCACATGGATGGGGAGCCTGTTTCAGAGAAGGGGTAGTCTCTGAGATACACAACTGTGTCTCTAGTAGGTCTTATTTATATCACAAGCAAGGTTTTAAGTCTTTAGAACACACAATTCTGGTGCTGCTTGTTTTCAGGATATGCAGGAGGTCCATCATAGTGGGGTTTAACAATGCCTTGTATGCCAGCCATAGCTCTCCCCTCAAAGGCCTGTAGAACACAGAATACATTGATAGAGCTTTAAGGTGGTCTGCACTGGGCATGTTACTTGCGCCCTGTATTCTTTTAGTGAGGAACTTCTGTGGATGTTCCAATTGTTGGATATGCCTGGTTAGGTGCATACTGTCGCTTGTCCAGTCAGAATAAAACGGACGAAAGTTGTGGGTTCAGTTCAAGCGGCTTTATCATATACAAACAAATCAGGATTGAGGCTTAGTAACTTAAATTTAAATAAACTTATAAACAGACTACTGCACTCATACATGTTTACACTCTGTCTGTTCCCTCAAAATGTCACTGCTGCCTGCACGTGGTCTCCATTTATACGCACATGCCCTCACTTTGAAATGCTTCTTAAAGTTACAACGCACGCTCTGTAATACATCCTCCCTCTTTGAGAAATAAGTCATGCACTCAAAATGACAATATTCAATGGCATGCAATTGCACAGAAATGATCCTCTGATATGCAATTATACAGAACTAAATACAAATAAAACAATCATGTCCAGGTTGTTGTGTATTTCACACTAGGTCTAGAAATACGACCTGATCGTATGACAAAATTAGAACCGGGTTTAACAACAGGGAGCGTCTTTAATGAATGTTCAACTTCAGGGACATCTGGGACATCGTCAGGAATGGGAATAGGTACTGAGACATGTCCTTCAACAGGATTATCATCTGGGCTGTTCTGAGATCTGGAGTCTGTATCACAGGTACAGTGCTGCGACATCTATTCAGACACTGGAAGAAGATGCCTGCGATTGTTTCTGCATTCTCTACTTTCAGATTCCACTAAATAGGATCTCGGCTCGGCACATATATCTCTCACTTGACCAATTCGATCAAAGTCTTTCACCATTTGCATCCTGACTATCTTTCCTTTCAATGGACAAAGAAATCTGCTCATTTTATCATAGCAGGACTTCTGAAAGGAACACTTTTTAAATATATGGGCTTTGATTGCTTTGGTGTTTTCAGCATTAGGCACCAACAAATTGGAATTGATAGGCAAGGTTGTTCTGGTTTACCTAGACAGAAGTCTCTGAGCAGGCGAGCAAAGCTGTTATAGGGTATATTTCTGAGATTAAGCAAATTCAAGAAGATATTGGTATTGTCGAGCTTTGACCTCTCTAGTAATTGCTTTGCACTTTGTACTGCACACTGAGTAATGCTATTTGACTAGGGGTATTCCAGACTGTTTTTAATATTGATAAAGTCCCACTCTTTTGCAAATTTCTGTAATAACTGACTGGAAAACTGAGCACTGTTGTCAGAAATAACTCTGTGTGGGCTACCACAGACTGAGAAGTGACGTTTCAACTTAGTAATAACAGTACTGGACGTTAGGTTAGGTAGCAGACTGATCTAAAACCAGTTTAATTAAGAGTCTACCATCACTAAGTAATTCTGATTGTTCCACTCAAATATGTTAGTGGCTATTGTTGACCAAGGTAGTTCAGGAACCTGGCTTAGCTGAAGTGGCTTTTTTGCAAATGCGGTTTAGTAATGTTGAAAACTGAACAAGATGAAAGCACTTTAACAACGTCTTTCAACAGAGAAGGCCAAAATACTAGCCCTCTCACCCTTCTTTTGGTAACTTCGGAACCTGGGTGGCCACGATGCAAAATCTGAATGTACTCATGTTGTAAGGAAGTAGGAAAGTACAGTTGTGTACACTTACCATAAATTTAGATGTTAGAGTGTACTCACTGTTGCAGTCATCACACCTGGGTTATCTGCCTGCAGGTAAGCCCTCAGTCAGCCCACATACCAGAAACTTAGTATTTCTATGTCGGTTGCTGTCGCTCCAGGACTGACTTCAGGTCGTCAGGGGTATAAAAACAGGCAGCCAATACCATTACTTCAGTTTTTCTTGCCCCAAATGTCAGGAGCCCCCCAAATAGTGAGCTAAGTTATGGTGGTGAAAAACACCCCCAGTAAAAAGAAAATACCAAAACCCCAGAAGGGGTGAGTATTAAGATACAGCGGAGAGAGAAAGACAAGGGGCTGAAGGGAGGGAAACCAGGACTGCAACAGTGAATACACTCAAACATCTACATTTATGGTAAGTGTACACAAAGTACAGTTTTGTACCTACCATAAATGTAGATGTTCGAGTGTTCACACTGCTGCAGTCATTACACTTGGGTTATCCTGCCGTCAGGTGGTCCCGTAGTCGGCCAGAGTTCCAAAATCTTGGTCCGGCGTCCGTTGCTGTCGCTTCTTCCCTGACGTCAGAGCGCCAGGGGTATATAAGATGCATCTGACGCCAATTTCTTCAGTTTTTCTTGCCCCAGATGTCAGGTGCCCCCAATTAGGTAGGCAATACATATTGCTAATCAAAAAAATATATATATAAAATAAAAACAATACCTTCAGTTACAAGCAAATACACCACACTGGTTGTATAGGACAGAAAGGTATAGGTAAGTCCAGCTAGTTCAGAGGGGATGGAGGGAGGGTAACCTGGACTGCAGCAGTGTGAACACTCGAACATCTACATTTATGGTAGGTACAAAACTGTACTATGCTCATCGTGTTACACTGCTGCAGTCATTACACTTGGGTAGAATCCCACTGCTAAGGTTGGGTGGCTGGTCTATAAAGAGTTAGGATTGGATATGAAGCCCTGCAGAACTGCAGTGGCAAATCCTGCTCTGGATTTAGAGTAAAGAGGCAGGTGGTAATGCTTGGTAAAGGTGTGCACTGAACTCCAAGTTGCAGCCTCCAAAATTTGCTTGGTAGGTACTCCTCTGAGAAAGGCTGCTGAAGTGGCTGTTGCCCTGGTGGAATGTGGCCTAATGTTATTTGGGACTGATTTTCCATGCTGTGTGTAGCAGTACCGAATACAGTGTCCTATCCATTTGGATATAGTCTGCTTTGAGATAGCCTTGCCCTGTGATCCTGCAGCATATGCTACAAACAGTTGCTCAGTTTTCCTGAAAGCTTTTGTTTTGTCCAGGTAGAAGCGTAGCTGCCTGTGTATGTCCAAAAAATGCAGAAGTTTCTCCCCTTTATTCTGGGAGTTCGGATAAAAAGTTGGCAAATGGATGGCTTGATTAAGAGCCACACTAGATACCACCTTTGGCATAAAGGTAGGGTTTGTCCTTAAAGATACCCTGTCCTGATGAAAAATTATAAAAGGTTCCACTGTCATTAATGCCTGTAGCTCTGAGACTCTTCGTGCTGAAGTTACTGCCAGGAGCAGAGCTGTTTTCCATGATAAACATTTTAGATCGGCTGTATTGGCTGGCTCAAAAGGTGGTAGGGTCAGTTTTTCCAAAACGAAATTGAGGTCCCAAGTTGGTGTTGGTGCTCACCGGGGCGGTCTTATGTTTTTAGCCCCTCAGAGGTACTGCTTTAGCAAGGGATGAGAGAATAAAGGAGGATCCGTGTTGTAATGTGCTGAAATGGCAGAGGCGTGGATCTTAATTGATGAGAAGGATAGGCCTCTGTCCAGCATCTCAGTTAAGTTTTGTAAAATGTGAGGGGAACAAGGAGAGGGTCACAGTAAGCTGCCTATCGGGCGCTAGAATCCGCCACATAACACAAGCACTCGGGTCACTCCACGGCAAGTACAAATATGACACAGTCATTGTCCATGCTGGTGTGAACAACCTGAGACGTACCTCCCTGGACTACATGAAAAGAGACATAGAGGAGCTCTCTGATTATGTAGCCCAGGCAGGTATGACCCTGACCCTGAGCAGTATCCTTCCTTCACCAAGAATGATGCCACAATATAGAGACAAAATGATCAGCTTTAACAATTGGCTTAATGTCTGGTGTCATTCAAAGGGGATCCAGTGTCTGTCTGCCTGGGATGACATGCTTGACAAGCCACGCTGCTGAGGGATGGCTTGCACCTGTCACCCTGGGATTCGGATATTGGCTAAGGCTCTTGCCACCCCCATAGTGCCTTTTTTAGGCAAGGCTCAAATTCTAAACCTACCACCCTAGAAAACAAAAACGGGAAGAAACTGAGGGTAATGCTGCTCAATGCCAGAAGTCTAAATCTCAAAATGCACGCACTCGAGGCCCTTCTCAGTATGAAGAACATCGATGTCTGTGCTGTAACTGAAACCTGGTTCAAGGCTCCTGAGAGCACCCCGGTACTATTAGGTTTTACCTCATATCATGCGTTCCGGCCCCAAAACCCGGACCACACCACAAAAGGAGGGGGTGTATCCATATTCATAAAGGATACCCACACCTCCAGGTTGGTGGCAACGCACGAAGCTTCTGAAACCATCCAGGTGCAACTAACCATAGGCAAAACTGCTCTACAAATTGTAGCAAGCTACAGGCCACCCTCTCAAACTCAGGAACCCCACACAGCCTTCCTGAAGACACTGGAGGGTATAAATGTATCTCCAAACACCATCATATTGGGTGACTTCAACTACCCGAATATAGACTGGGAACATTACTCAAGCCCTAACTTTCTAGCCCAACGGTTCCTGGAGTTCATAAATTCAAATGCCATGGAACAGCTAGTCACTGTTCCCACGAGAGGAGAAAATATACTATAGCTCATTATCACAAACATGGGGACAAAATGCTCCACACCGGAAGTATATCCCTCATTGGTGAGATCTGATCATAAACTAATCTCACTGGAAATCCACATCCCGCCCCCACCCCAAACAAAAAAGACCACAGTGAAGAACTTCTCTAAAGCAAACTTCACACTACTCAAGACTGGTGTGGTATCCTTCAAGGCCCCTGAGCCAGTGGAAACCACAACCCAAGCTGTGGAAGCCCTTACAAATGCCTTCTATGAACACTTCCAGGACTGCATGGATCAGGCAATCCCAAATAAAACCAAGACTCTTTCCACAAAGGGCAAACGTCAGTCTGGTGGACCCCAGCCATTAACAAACTTTACAATAAGAGGAGAAAGCTATTACATGATAGAACAAAATCCATAAAAGGGAAGTCATTATTAGTAAAAAAATACGAGCACTCATAAAATCAACTAAGGCCAATTTTGAGAGAAAATTGCCATGGATTCAAAGGACAATCATAAGGCCTTTTTCAGCTATGTTAGGAACCTGGGTGGAAACTCCCAGATATGCTCAGAATTAGTCCAAAATGATACAAAAATCACTGAACCCACAGACATTGCCAACATACTGGCAGACAGGTTCAGTGCAAACTTCACCCCCCCTCTCCCCCCCTAAAGGAGAGATAACTATCCCAGCGGAGTGTAGCCTCCCAGACATCTCAAATGCGCAGGTGAAAGCTGCTCTCTAAAGCTAAAAACACAGCATCAATGGGACCGGATGGTGTCCCGGCTGTGTGCTACACGAGTTAAATGAGGAATTAAACCGCACATAAGGCAGCTGTTTAATCTCAGCCTTACCACAGGATACGTGCCCAAGGAGTGGCGTACGGCAACTGTGGTCCCACTCCACAAAGGCGGTGCCTCTACGTACCCTGGTAATTACCGCCCCATAAGCTTAACAAGTCTAGTCTGCAAAGCTATGGAGAGGATCATAATGGAGCTCATAAACAAAGATATAGGGGACATGCAGACATTGGACCCGACCCAGTTTGGCTTCGTCAAGAGCAGATCATGCCTTTTGAACTTGGTCGACTTCTTCGAAACAGTCACCAAGGCCATTGATGAGGGAAAGGCAGTCCATAGAGCCTACCTTGACCTTGCAAAGGCTTTTGACACAATACCTCACTCGGGTATTGTAGAAAAACTTACCAGCTTAAATGTAAACCCATATGTCACAAGATGGGTTGCAAACTGGCTTAAAGACAGAACCCACAGGGTTAGAGTTGCTGGCGCTATGTCAGACTCCAAGCCGGTCACAAGTGGTGTCCCACAGGGCTCGGTCCTTGGCCCCCTATTGCTCGGCATCTACTTCTCAGAAGTACAGGCCAACATGGGAGGACTTTGGCTGACAAAGTTTGCAGACGACTGCAAACTGGGTGCCATAGTGGAAAGTGCATCGGACACGGATATCCTTCAGAAGGGACTCACGGAAACAGATAGCTGGTGTCAGAGCCATGGCCTGAAGTTAAACGCCAAAAAATGTATAGTCATACCCTTCGAAAAACAAGGTAACCCCAAGCTACCATATAGGCGGCAATCCACTAAGCACAGAAGAGGTTATCAGGGACCTGGGGACCCAGGTTGACAGTGGCCTTTCTTTTGACACTCACGTTGCTAAAGTGGTTAGAAAGACCTTCTACATTGCCCACCTGATCATGAAGGATTCACATCCAGATCTAGTGAGGTCATTGTTCCCTGTACTCTTCACTTATCAGACCAATGATCGAGTACAATGCCCCATTCGGGATGTATCTCACCCGACATCTGCAGCAATTGGAGAGACCCCAAAAGTTCCTCACCAAAAGGATAAAGGGACTCCAAAATCTGTCATATGCTGCCAGATTGAAGAAACTCCAGCTCTATTCAGTCGCATACCGCCTGCTCAGAGGTGACATGTGCCTGACATACAAGGCCATGTCCAACCGGAATTAATGGACATGCTCCACCTCAAAAAATCCAAATCCTCCAAAACCACTAGAGCAAGTGACTTAAACCTTAGCACGGATATAAATAGGACATGCTGGAGGGATAGATTTATCACTCAGAGACTCCCTATGCTGTGGAATAAAATCCCGGTCCATGTGAGGCAGAGCACCTCGCTGGCTCTGTTCAAGAGAAATCTTGACCTGTGGATGGGAGATCGTAGGTTTACCCCGGGAATCATCTCTGTGTCACTGCTGGACAGAGGCACAACAAACTAATGGGCACAGTATTTTTTCATATAAGGGGTGGCGTAAGCCACAAAACTTTGGGCTAGGCTTATAAATGCCTTAGGGCAGATAGCCTAGTATAAACCTATGAACCTAAGAGGGTCAAGGCTTTGAGCTTGGTCCCAGGCGCAGAATCTCTTCCATTTTTCTGAGTAAGCTTTCCTGGTGCTAGGCCTCCTGGCCTCCAAAATGACATCTATAACAGCTTTAGATAGAGGTGTTGCCTGTGTGACTAATGTATCTGCCATGCAGCCAGGTTTAGGGGTTTGAGCTGACCGTGCAGGATCTGATTGT
The DNA here is from genome assembly GCF_019279795.1 of Protopterus annectens. NCBI lineage: Eukaryota > Metazoa > Chordata > Ceratodontiformes > Protopteridae > Protopterus > Protopterus annectens. Next base: position 579,713,458 of record NC_056730.1, on the reverse strand, counting down.
TTTGTTGAGTCAGGTGTGGAATTTGAGGCAAAATCCATGGTAGGCCTTGAGCCAAGTTCCTTAAGATAGGGTACCAGTGCTGGCGTGGCCAGTCTGGAGCAATCAGGATCATCTGTGTTTTTTCTTGTCTGGCTTTTAGGAGTACCTTTGAAAGGAGAGGCAGTGGCGGGAAAGCATAAACTTTTAGGTTTTTCCAGCTGAACTTAAAAAGAGCATCCACTTTCCATGCTTGTTTGTGATGAGTCCTTGTGCAGAATTTTTGTAGTTGGCAATTCAGTGGAGAGGCAAAAAGATCTATGTCTGGACATCCCCATTTCTGCTTAGATCGTCTGCCAGAGTATTTTTCTGCCTAGCCTATAGTTTTGTGGCTTTACACCACCCTTATATATCTATCCTCCAGCACGCCCCTATAAATATCGTGTCGAGGGTTTAAGTCTCCGCCTTGTGGCTCTGACGGATCTGCAAAGGTCACCCTGAGTTAGCTGCAGCGCTGAATATTTAGCTACATGGGTGTCGAATGACAGACTACTATCAAACTGGGTCCCCAGGTCCTGATAACTTCTCTTGTACTCAGTGGATTTGCCTATTTGGTAGCTAGGGGGTAACCTTTTTTTTTCCGGAGGACAATGCATGCATTTTTTTTTAACTTAACTTTGGCTCTGGCACCAGCACCAGTTTTCTGCTTCAGAGAGACCCTTCTATCTTTCCTGGCAGGAATTGTGCTTGCAGGTGAACTTGATACGTTAGAGCTGTGTTCCACAAGGTCATGGCCTGCCTGCACAGGGGATAAGAATGAGTGCCCCCTTGCTTGTTTGTGGACCACATTACTGTGGTGTTGTCTGTCTTTAGTAATAATTGTCCTGGGGAGTAGAAGGTCCTTGAAAGCTGTTAGGGCATTTTGAACAGCTAACATCTCTTTTTGATTGATGTGAAGATGCATCTGGTCTGTGGTCCACTTGCCCTGAATGCATTTTCCTGCCATGTGTGCTCCCCAGGCATAATCCGAAGCATCTGTTGTTAAGAGTTTGCCTGGCTGTGGGTTGGGTAAAAGGCTGACCCTTGTTTAGGTGACATGCCTGTGCCCACCATCGAAACTCCTGTTGTAGGCAGGGAATCATTGGTATTACTGCTTCTAAACGGTGAGAGTGTTGAGTCCAAACACTTTTTAGGTACCATTGTAATTTCCTCATATGCAGTCTGGCATATGGTATTAGTAGTATGCAGGATGCCATGAATCCCAGGGCCTGCAGAATTTTTTTTGCAGGGAGATGGGACTTTTTTGCCAGTAATTGAAAATATCGAGTTAGTTGGACTTGTTTGTCTGGCGTGAGATAAGCCATCTGGGCCATTGTATTTAAGCTGGCACCCAGGAATATAATCTGTTGCGAGGGCACTAGTTTTGACTTATTTTCGTTTACTGTGTACCCTAGAGAAATTAGCAACCTTTTTACAAATGCCATATGCTGTACAAGAATGTCCTTTGTCTCTGCTTGAATGAGGCAGTCGTCCAAGTATGGATACATCTGAATTCCTTTTTGTCTGCAAAATGCAATTACTGGTGCCAGGCACTTTGTGAAGACCCTGGGCGCAGTAGATAAGCCAAAGGGCAGTGCAGAGAATTGGTAGTACATTGTACCAGCTTTGAATCTGAGATATCTTCTGCAATTTTGTCTGATAGGGACATGCAGGTATGCCTCTTTGAGGTCCAGAGTAACAAGCCAAGCCTTCTTGCCCAGCATGGGTAGAAGCTGCTGTAATGTCAACATTTTGAATTTCGGAATATCCAGGTAAGTATTCAGAATTGAAAGGTCTAGTAGGGGCCTCCAGGCCTTGTCCTTTCTGGGGACCAGGAAGAGTCTTGAGTAAAATCCTCGTCCTTGTTCTTGTTGTGGTACTTTTTGAATAGCTTTCATGTCCATGAGGTCTGAAATTTGTTTTTGTGCCTCTGCCCATTGATTTTGTGGCAGGTCTGGCATTCCTTTTAGCCTTGGTAAAGTATGAAAGTGGAACCTGTAACCTTGAGACACAATATTCAGAACCCATTTGTCTTGGGTGATTGTTTGCCAGTTTTGAGAAAAAAGTGCTAGTTTTCCCCCTAAGGTGGCTTCCAAAAGGGACGTGCTTGGCGTACGAAGGAGAAAGTCATTGTGACTGTTTCCTGTAAGGTTGAGACTTGTCCCGACTTGTCCTCACCTCCTTTTGGGGTTGAGGTGCCCCACTGTCGATGTTTGTTAGAGGCTTGGGGTTGAGATCTGCCTCTTGGGCGTCTGTATCTGCCTCTCTGTGGCCTGTCTGACACTGGAAAGGACCAATTCTTTGTTGGCCAATTTCTGCTAAACCAAGGTGGCTGTACCTGTAAGAAATCCTTGACTGTTTGCATAGATTTAGCTTTATCCTCCATTTTCTTTAACACCTCTTCTGCCTTAACACCAAACAAGGTATCATGCTGTAAAGGAGCATCCAATAATTTTGCCTTAACATGATCAGGTAAACTCTGTTCTTTTAACCAAGCATGTCTTCGAATCACAGAACCTGTAACTGCGGCTCTACAAGAGGCCTCTAAAGAATCAAAACCACATTGCAGAGTATGTTTTCCCACCTGTTCAACTGCATGCAATAAATCCTGCATTTCTTTACAATCAGGAGCTTCTGAGCTTGCAAGCATTTTCTGTTTTAACTGAGCCATTAAATATTGTTGGTACTTAAGCATGTGAAACTGGCAATTTAAAGCTCCTACTGCTAAAGTTGCAGAAGTGTATCCTTTCTTCCCCCATCTATCCAAAGCTCTGGAATCTCTGTCAGAGGGTACTGGATTTTTTGCAACAGAAGCCTTAACCCCTTTTGGACCCTGGGAAATAGTTTCTGGATCAGCAGAAGGGTTTTTGTAAAGAAACTTGTGAGAGTCAGGGACTCTGTAATACCTATCTGGCTTGGCTGGAGCAGGGGGCAAAGAATCAGGAGATAGGCTAGATTCAGAGAACACATCATCCACAATATCTAGCACAGGCAGAATAGCCAGGGGCCTGTGATGAGGCAATAAAAGGAAATCCCTGAGCCTTTTCTTGGATTCTGAGTAATCCTGACTTTCCCAATGGAAATGCTCCCTCATGGTATGTAAAGTTTCCCCAAAAGAATAATCCTCAGGAGGAGAGGCTGAAGGGATAGATTCTTCAGCATCAGAGTCCTCATGGGGGGGTAGAGAGTATCCCTGGTCTGAAGAGGAGTCAGAGGAAATGGAAACCTGATCAGAGGAATCATAGTCTGTATCCTGCCTAGGCCTTTTCTCAGGAGGGGGATGGGAACCCCTGATTAGAGTAATGAGGTCTTCGGCCATTTTAAGCATCTGTTTCTTAGGCATGGAGGACTGTCCAGGAGAATGCTGTACTTGTTTCTTTGTCTTTAATGGTACCTTTGTCTTGGCTGTTGCTTTACTGGTAAGTTGTGAATGTCTGAAAACACCCTCAGAAGCCGATGCCTGCTCAGCGGCTCCAGACCCATCTTTGGGATTAGTTTCCATAGGCCCAATACCTTGAGTTTCCAGAGGCCTAGATGTCTCCATGTGGGAGTCGGAAGCGGGTGTCAGGGGCTGCGAAAGCACCTCACTGAGAACCGGTGACTGGCCTAGAAGAGGTTTCGTCATCGGTTTTGGACCTCGGATGCCTGTCTTTATCCTTGTCTTTGCGTTTTTTCGGTATTGAGGTCATCGGTTGATCCGACGGCATAGAATAATTGAACCTTCGGCCAAAGTAGTGCAAAGCAAAATCAAAACGTCTTTTTATAGTGCGTTTGTTAAATCTAGAACAAAACCAACAACTAGTGACGTCGGGATCAGGGCCTAGGCATGGAATACAGTAAGAGTGGAAGTCCTTATGAGGTTTTTGCTTCCCACAAGAAAATACAATTACTAACTTTTTCTGACATCGGTCTGAGGCAAGAAAAAAGTTTCCCCAATGGGGTACTTAGCTTTATTTAAGACTTCGGATCTGAAATTCGACTTCGAGAATCTCAGGAGTTGGCCGACCGGCACTTGTGAACTGCTTCTGCTTCGGGCACCGCGCGGCAAGAAAGACTGAAGAAAATGGCATCGCATGCATCTTATATACCCCTGGCACTCTGACGTCAGGGAAGAAGCGACAGCAACCGACGCCGCACCAAGACTTTGGAACTCTGGCCGACTACGGGACCGCCTGACGGCAGGATAACCCAAGTGTAATGACTGCAGCAGTTTAACACGATGAACATCTATACTATGTTCTTCGTGTTTCACTGTTGCAGTCATCACACTTAGGTAGATTCCCAAAGCTGAAGAAGGGTGGAGGCAGTCAAGCCCTTGCAGGACTGCTGTTGCAAAACCTGCCCTGGATTTGGAAAAGATAGGCAGGTGTGTAATGCTTGAAGTTATGTACAGAACTCCAGGTAGCAGCTTCCAGGATGTCCCTGGTAAGGACTCCCTCGAAGAATGCTGTAGAGGTAGAGGTTGCCCTAGTGGAATGTGTTCTGACTCCCTGTGGGGTTGGTTTCCCATGGTGCTTGTACAAGAAATGGATGCAGTGTGCTATCCATTTACAAATTGTTTGCTTAGAAATGGCCTTGCCCTCTTCCTCTGGTGCAAAGCTGACTAGTAACTGGTTAGATTTCCTGAAGGGCTTAGTCCTATCCAGGTAGAATCTGAGCTGTCTGTGCACGTCCAAGGAATGCAGGATCCTTTCCCCTTTATTTTGAGGATTAGGGAAGAAGGCAGGCAAATCGACAGATTGATTGAGAGCCACACTGGACACCACTTTAGACATAAAGGAAGGGTTTGTCCGGAGGGAAACCATGTCAGCATGGAAAATAATGAAGGGTTCCACAGCCATAAGTGCTTGTAGCTCAGACACTCTTCTAGCTGAAGTGATGGCCAGAAGTAAAGTTGTTTTCCAAGAGAGAAATTTTAACTCTGCTGATGCTGCAGGCTCAAAGGGGGGGTGGCGTGAGCTTTTTCAGTACAAAGTTAAGGTCCCAAGCAGGGGTGAGTGCTCTCCTTGGTGGCCTTAAGTTGTTTGCCCCTCTCAAGAACTGTTTGATAAGAGGGTGAGAGAAGTGAGGTGGCTCAGTGTTGAAAGGCGCTGAAATTGCAGAGGCATGGATCTTAACGGAGGAGAAGGACAGGCCTCTGTGGAGTAGCTCTGCTAAGTAATTCAGGATTAGAGGCAGGGAGGGCAGAGTTGTGTCCTCTCATTTAGACTGAATCCAGGTGCAGTACCTTTTCCATTTGTCAGCACAGGATTTCCTTGTACTGGGTCTTCTGCCCGCAAGAATGACATCCAGCACTTGCTTGCTTAGGCTGGTTACTGGGGGAGATTTCAAGGAATAAGCCAGGCTGCAAGATTTAGGGTTTGCACTTGTGGATACAAGATCTGTCCCCCCTGCTTAGAGAGCAGGGCTGGGTTCTGGTGTAGGTGCCAAGGTGGCACCAGTGACGGGTTGCACAAGAGTGGGTACCAGTGTTGGTGTTATCTTGAGCAATACTCTTGGGAGAAGGGGCAGGGGGAGAAAGGCACAAATTGAAGTTTACTCATTGGAAGGATAGGGCACCACTTTCCAGGCTCTGCTGTGAGGTGTCCTGGTGCAGAATTCTGAGCTGGTGATTGTAGGGGGAGGCAAAGATATCCACCTCTGGGGGGCCCCATTTCTGAATCAGAAGGTTGAAGGTGCTGGGCTCTAATTGCCACTCATGTGGGTCTAGGAGATTTCTGCTCAAGTCGTCTGCCAGCGAGTTTTGTTTGCCTGGCAGGAACTGAGCTTGAAGAACGACCTGCATGTCCAAGGCCAAGTTCCAAAGGGCCATGGGCTAGCCTGCAGAGTGGGTAAGAATGGGTTCCCCCCCTGCTTGTTGATATACCACATAAAGTACAGTTGTGTACCTACCATAAATGTAGATGTTCGAGTGTATTCACTGTTGCAGTCATTACACTTGGGTTATCCTGCTGGCAGGCTACCCGCAGTCGGCCTGAATTCCAAAGTCCTGGTCTGGCGTCGGTTGCTGTCGCCTCTTCCCTGACGTTTGTGTGCCAGGGGTATACAAGATGCAGCTGATGCCATTTTCTTCAGTTTTTCTTGCCCCAGATGTCAGGCGCCCCCAAGAAGGTAGGCAATACACATTGCTTATAAAAAACATCCACTAAATAAAACAATACCTTCATCTACAAGCAAATATACCACATAGGTTGTATAGGATAGAGAAGTATAGATAAGTCCCAGCAAAGAAAGGGGGATGGTGGGTGGGTAACCTGGACTGCAACAGTGAATACACTTGAACATCTACATTTATGGTAGGTACACAACTGTACTATGTTCATCGTGTTTCACTGTTGCAGTCATTACACTTGGGTTGAATCCCAAAGCTGAGGTTGGGCGGCTGGGTCTAAACAGGATTGGGAGTGGCTATGAGGCCCTGCAGAAATGCAGTGGCAAAGCCTGCTCTGGATTTAGAGTAAAGAGGTAGTGCTTGGTAAAAGTGTGCACTGAACTCCAAGTTGCAGCCTCCAAAATTTTCTTGGTTGGTACTCCCCTGAGAAAGGCTGCTGCCCTGGTAGAATGTGGCCTAATATTCTTAGGCACTGACATGCCATGCTGTGCATAGCAGAAACGAATACAGTGTCCTATCCATTTTGAAACAGTCTGTTTTGAAATAGCCTTTCCTTGTGATCCTGCAGCATATGCTACAAAAAGTTGCTCAGTTTTTCTGAAAACTTTTGTTTTGTCCATGTAGAAGCGTAGCTGCCTGTGTATGTCCAAAGAGTGCAGAAGTCTCTCCCCTTTATATTCTGGAGATTTGGATAAAACGTTGGCAAATGAATGGTTTGGTTAAGAGCCACACTGGATACTACCTTTGGCATAAATGTTGGGTTTGTCCTTAGAGAAACCCTGTCCGGGTGAAAAAAATGATAAAAGGTTCCACTGCCATTAATGCTTTTAACTCTGAGACTCTTCTTGCTGAAGTTATTGCTAGGAGCAGAGCAGTTTTCCATGATAAGAATTTTATATCAGCTGTATTTGCTGGCTCAAAAAGAGGCAGTGTGAGCTTTTCTAAAACAAAGTTGAGGTCCCATGTAGGTATCGGTGCTCTTCTTGGGGGTCTTATGTTTCTTGCCCCTCTGAGGTACTGTCTCAGCAGTGGATGAGAGAAAATGGCAGAGGCATGGATCTTAATTGATGCGAAGGATAGGCCTTTGTCCAGCATCTCAGTTAGGTATTGTAAAATCTGAGGAATATTTGGAACAAGTGGTTCAAGTCCTTGTGCCTGGTTCCAAGCACATAATCTCTTCCATTTTTCTGCATGAGATTTCCTGGTGCTGAGCCTCCTGGCTTCCAAAATGACATCCATAACAGCTTTAGAGAGAGGTGTGTTCTGAGTGGTTATATTATCTTCCATGCTGCCAGATTTAAGGTTTTGAGTTGGCTGTGCAGGATCTGATTGTTTTGTTGAGTCAGAAGATGTGGAATTTGAGGTAAAATCCAAGCTGGGCCTTGAAACAAGTTCTTTAGGATTGGGTACCAGTGCTGGCGTGGCCAGTCTGGGGCAATCAGAATCATTTTTGGCTTCTCTTGTCTGACTTTTAGGAGCACCTTGGGAAGGAAAGGCAGTGGTGGAAAGGCATAAACTGTTAGGGCTTTCCAGCTGAATGATAGAGCATCCACTTTCCATGCTTGTGCGTGACAAGTCCTTGTGCAGAATCTCTGTAGTTGGCAGTTGTGAGGGGAGGCAAAAAGATCTATGTCTGGGCATCCCCATTTCCTTGTTATCATGCTGAAGACCTGTGGATTTAGTTTCCACTCGTGAGGGTCCATGAGGTTTCTGCTTAGTTTGTCTGCCAGAGCATTTTTCTTTCCTGGCAGGAGTTTGTGCCTGCAGATGTACTTGATAGGTCAGTGCTGTGTTCCACAAAGTCATGGCTTGCCTGCAGAGGGGGTAGGAATGTGTGCACCCTTGCTTGTTTATGTACCACATAACTGTAGTATTGTCTGTCTTTAGTAATAGTTGTCCTGGATGTGGTAGATCCTTGAAGGCTGTCGGGGAATTCTGTACAGCTAGCATCTCTTTTTGATTGATGTGAAGATGCATTTGGTCCACGGGCCACGTGCCCTGAATACATTTTCCTGCCATGTGTGCCCCCCAGGCATAATCCGATGCATCTGTTGTTAGTGTCTGCCTGGCTGTGGGTAAAGTGAAAGGCTGCCCCTTGTTGTGGTGCAGGCCAGTGCCCACCATCGAAAATTCCTGTTGCAGGCAGGGAATAAGAGTTATTATCGTTTCCAGGCTGTGGCAATGTTGAGTCCAAACACTTTTTAGATACCATTGTAGCTTCCTCATATGCAGTCTTGCGTATGGAATTAGCAGGATGCAGGATGCCATGAAGCCCAAAGCCTGCAGAATTTTTCTTGCAGGTAGCTGGGTCTTTTGTTGCCATCATCTGAAAGTAAGGAGTCAGTTGTCTTTGCCTGTCTGGCATGAGATAAGCCATCTGGGCAGTTGTATTTAAGCTTGCACCCAGGAATATTATCTCTTGAGAGGCACTAGTTTTGATTTATTTTCGTTTACTGTGTACCCCTAGGCAAATTAGTAATCTTTTTACAAACGCCATACGTTTTAGTAGAATGTCCTTGCTCTCTGCTTGAATAAGGCTGTAGTCCAAGTAGGGATATATCTGGATTCCTTTTTGTCTGTAAAATGCAATTACTGGTGCCAGGCATTCTGTGAAGACCCTGAGCGCAGTAGATAAGCCAAAGGGCAGTGCAGAGAATTGGTAATGCATTGAGCCAGCTATGAATCTGAGGTATCTTCTGCAAGATTGTCTGATTGGGACATGCAGGTATGCCTCTGAGGTCCAAAGTAACTAGCCAAGCCTTCTTGCCCAGCATGGGTAGAAGTTGCTGCAGTGCCAACATTTTGAATTTTGGAACATCCAGGAAAGTATGTAGAATTGACAGGTCCAGTCCTGGTCTCCAGGCATTGTCCTTTCTGGGTACCAAGAAAAGTCTTGAGTAAAATCCTTGTCCCTGTTCTTGCTGTGGTACTTTTTGAATAGCTCTCATGTCCATGAGAGCAGAAATTTGTTTTTGTGCCTCTGCCCATTGATTTTGTGGCAGGTCTGGCATACCTTTTGACCTTGGTAGGGTGTGAAAGTGGAACCTATAACCTTGAGAAACAATATTTAGTCCCCATTTGTCTGGGGTGATCATGTGCCAATTTTGTGAGAAAATGAGAAGTTATGTACCTACCATAATGTTCCATGTTAGTTGTCTTCTCTCGCCTTCTTTCTTGCTGGATGTGTTCGGAGACGAACTTCGGCTCTGACTCGGCCTATACTAAAGCTCGAGAGCTAATTTTTACCGGCTCGAGGCAACCCTATATCCCATGATGCTAGGCGGTAACTACCCAGATCTCGTTTGGTAGCTGACAAAACAATAGCCAATTCAGGCTCCCCACTCAGGTGGAGGAGGAGAAAGGAGAACTCCCCAAATGTCACTATCTGAAGCTGTAGCTACCCCAGGACCACCTGTTTGGGCTTGAAATAGTGTAAGATAAGGTCCCTTAGAAGATGGGGAAATCCTTTCGGTCTGTCCAGTCTAGGGGGATGGTGGGCAGGACGCAAGAAAGAAGGCGAGAGAAGACAACTAACATGGAACGTTATGGTAGGTACATAACTTCTCAATGTTAAGTTGCCAATCTCGCCTTCATCCTTGCTGGATGGGACCATACCCCCAGCACCTTCATCCTGGGTGGCTCATTGGAACAGACTCTTGAGAACGGTGGAACCAAAATTTGCCCTGTTTCTGGAGGCCATGTCCAATTTGTAATGTGTGACAAAGGTATGAGGTGAGGCCCATGTGGCTGCCGCACAGATAGTGTCTATTGGTAATCTGGCTTGAAAAGCTGTTGATGTAGCTAACGCTCTGGTTGAATGGGCTCTTGGCCTAGAAGGCAATTCTTTACCTCTGAGTTGATAAATACAGGTAATCACAGAAGAGAGCCACCTAGACAGGGTTACTTTGGATACCGGAAGGCCCTTTTTACTTTCTGTATAAGATAAAAAAAGTTGATCAGATTTCCTGATTTGTTTAGTTCTGTCCAGATAGTAGCGGAGCTGACGATGAACGTCCAGGCAATGCAGTTTTTGCTCCGCTCTGTTTGAGTGATTAGGGAAGAAAACTGGAAGATCAATAGATTGATTTAAATTTGCCTGATAAGCCACCTTGGGTAAAAAAGACGGGTTAGTTTTTAAAGAAACTCTGTCTTTGTGGAAAATTAAATAAGGAGGACGAATGCAAAGGGCATGAAGTTCAGATACTCTCCCAGCAGATGTAATGGCGACTAGGAAGAGTGTCTTCCAGGAAAGTAACTTCAATGAACAGGAAGCCGCAGGTTCAAAGAGAGGGAGAATCAAGGATGTTAAAACTAAGTTTAAATCCCACTGTGGAGGAGGGTCTTTGATCGGGGGGCTTGAGTAAAAAGATACCTCTGAGGAATGCCTTGCAAAGTTTATGGGACATGATGCTGGAGTCCGACAGGCCTATGTGAAAATTTGAAATGGCTGCTAACTGAACTTTTACTGTGGAGGATGAAGATCCTGAATTAAAAATTTCAGCTAGGAAATCTAAGACCGAGTGTATTGGAGCAGTGAAGGGATCTATATTCCTAGCCTTTGCCCAGAAGGAAAAACGTTGCCATTTACTAGCATAGATCCTTCTGGTGGAAGACTTAAGGGAAGCTACGATAATATCCCGAACAGAATTTGAAATCATTGGAAGCCTGGCTAGGGACGGAAGTGGAGCAACCAAGCTGTGAGGCTGAGAGATTGGAGGGATTGGTGCAGCTGCCTGACTGATGGGCCAAAAGATCTGGCTCTGGATCCAGATGCCAAGGCTGCTCCAAAAGATAACGATGCAGGAACGGGAACCATATCTGCCGAGGCCAATAAGGGGCAATGAGAATCATCTTGGCTCTCAAGGCGGTAGCTTTCTGAATTATCTGTGTGATTAATGGAAAGGGGGGAAAAGCGTATAGAAGTCCCCGAGGCCAATCGTGGACTAGAGTGTCTCTGGGGGGATGGCCTGGAAGGGGGAAGAGAGTGAAGAAGTCGAGGCACTTGCTGTTTTGTGGTGTTGCAAAAAGATGGCAGCAGGGAAACCCCCACTTCCGAAAAATTTCCTCCGTCACCGATTGCTTGAGAGACCACTCATGGGGCATGAGAATAGCTCTGCTCAGCCTGTCCGCTATGACGTTGGACTTCCCGGGGATATGCGTTGCTATCAGAAACCGCCGAGAAGAGATCGCCCATTGCTAGAGTCTGAGTGCTTCTCGACACAGGGGATAGGACTTGGTTCCGCCCTGCTTGTTGATATACCATACTACGGACATATTGTCCGTTTGAATTGCAATAGTCCCCAGGGGAAGAGAGTCTTGGAGGGCTTGCAACGTCAAAAGCACTGCTCTCATCTCCAGGACGTTTATGTGCAAGTGGCATTCGAAAGGTTGCCATTTGCCATGGACTGTCCTGCCCTGAAAATGCCCCCCCACCCGATCAGGGAGGCGTCCGATGTGACCGTGGCGACCGGGGGGGGAGGAGTAAATGGTCTGCCTTGATGGACTTGAGGGGAGACCATCCACCAAGACAGATGTTTCTTGCAAGATAGAGTTATTAATAGGGAGCTTTTGGAAGGACCACTGGGAGAAAAGCATCCACTGAAGCCGCATGTAAAAGCGGGCAAGGGGAAGAAGCGTGATGGCTGCCGCCATGAGACCTAACACTTTCAGAACATACCTGGCCTGAATTTTGTTGCTCTGAAGGAGAACGTGAACATGATTTTGAATATCTAAGACCCTCTGCTCTGTTAACCTTGCTGAGAGCTGAATGGTGTCCAAGGTGGCGCCTATGAAGGTAATAGACTGACAAGGCGACAAGGCAGATTTTTCGAAATTTATAGAGATGCCTAGCCCTTTGCAAATGTGAATGGTGTAATCTCTGGCTAGAAGAAGTTGACGCCTGGTGGTGGCAGTGAGGAGCCAGTCGTCTAGATATGGAAACACCTGGAATCCTTGAAGTCTCAGGTGAGCCGTAACCGCTGCCATACATTTGGTGAACACTCAGGGGGCTGTAGTGAGACCAAAGGGCAGGGCTCTGAACTAGTAGTGACTGGCCCCCAGCCGGAAGCGGAGAAACCTTCTGGAGAGCCTGTGTATTTTGATGTGATAGTACGAATCCTGAAGGTCCACTGAGCACATCCAATTGTCCTTGCCCAGAAGGGGTAGAATGGATTGTAGCGTGACCATCCGGAACCTCGTTCTCTTTACAAACCTGTTTAGTTTGCTGAGATCCAATATTGGCCTCCAGTCCCCTGTTTTTTTTGGTACCAAAAAGAACTTTGAGTAGACTCCGGATCCTAGTTGGTCTGCTGGGACTGGCTGGATGGCTCTCTTTTTTAGCAGCTTTGATATTTCTATTGCTGCTTGTTCCCTTAGACTGGGTGGAACGTCTGGGAGAGACTGTATTTGAACAGTTGGGGTTTGGATAAAGGGGATTTTGTAACCCTCGGATATGATCGACTGCACCCATTTGTCTTGTGTGAGGGAGAGCCAGGCTTGTGGGTACAGCGATAATCTTCCCCTGACTGCCTCCGAAGGTGGACAGTTGGGCAGCACCTCAGGGATGCTGGAAGGGTTTGTCAGAGAGGGTTTCTCTGCTACCCTGATTCTGCAGACCCCCTCTGCCTCTCGGACGGTGTCTGTTGTTGTTGTTCCCCCCTCTGTCTCTAGGGGGGAACTGACCTCTTGCATCAGGCGTGACTCCTTGTGATTTGCGGAACCACATTTTTCCACCCTTTTGACCCTTAGGATATGGTCTAGATGGGGTTGAAAAACGGACTCCTACGGCAGAAAGAGTCTTGCCATCCTGTTCGCATCTGGTCAAAGTATCTTTCACTTGAGGTCCAAACAACGCTGAACCCTTAAAGGGGGGTTAGTGAAGGACACCTTGAAGGGGTCTGCGAAGTTGCAAAGCCGCATCCAGGCATGACGCCTTAAAGCCACACCTGTGCCTGCGGCCCTACTCGCTCCATCGGCTGCGTAGGAAATAAGCCGCATGGAGGAGTTGACAATGGAATTCAGGGTTCCTAGCTGTGAGTTAATTTTGTCCTGAGACCCAGCAGCTGATGGATCCTGTAGAACCTCACCCAGTTCTTTGAGAATGTCTCTCTGAAGACGGGTGAAGTGGCATAAGTAATTCAGCGATCGCATGGCAAAGGTCGCTTGCCGTACCTATCCATTGTCTTAGATTCCTTGTTAGGCGGATGGATAGGCACTGAAGGATCAGCCAGTTCCTTCTTGGTGCCTGCCGCCACCACCATGGCATCAACTGGGACACCTTTAGATAAAAAGTTCTTATCCGAAGGGGCTGTTATAAATTTGGAAGGCCTCCGTGGGGTGGGTTCCATCGAATCAGAGGCCGTCCACGCCTTCATTGCCACCACTTCCATAAGGGAGTCGAAGGGCGGAGACACCCAGGGGATGGAGGGTCAAGAACCAAAAGCCTCCAGGTAAACCGACTCGTCCTTGGAAGGATTAAGGGAAGACCAGTTCCCCCTCTGTTTAAGGATGTCAGAAAAGGAGACATCCTCAGAGGGGGACCTTGGGGATCCTTCAGACTCATCCAAGTCGGTATCAGATGTGATGGACTCAGGGGAGTCCACATGCTTCCTCTTACATGTCCTCTTACGTGGGGGTTCACCTGACGGATCAGGAGAAACCTCAGAAGAGGAGGATATTCCCAGTAGGGAAACCTGAGGCGTTGGATCTCCACGGCCGGGGGCGAGAGAGTGGGAAGAGACCTCAGCAGGTACTACAGTAGGAGGAGCTGATGAAGCTGACCGTAGAGCAGGCACTGGGGCCAGTACGCTCCTCATGACCTCGAAGGCGCCCCTATCAGGCAGGCCAGAGGACTCCCGCTCCGAAGAACTAGGAACCCCAGCCGGCACCGACAGGGACGGCTCCGAAGCCGATGTTGGGGCCGAACTCACTAGCGCCAAAACTCCGAGAGGGAGAACGGGGTCGGACAAGGGTCCGATGCCACTCGGAGCCGGCGAGAGTGTCCAAGCGCTCGGATCCCTCCAAGGAAGGCACCATGGACGAGATCGGAGCAGACGAAGGAGCCGAAGGGGGAAGTATCAGCTCCGACGTCACAATGGTCGCGGCTCCGAGGAGCTCAGGCTCCGAACACTGGGGCAGAGACAAAGGAGGAATAGTAGGTTGTATGGATATAGCCGCTGTCTGATGAGACGGGCTATGAAGCATTTGGGCTAGTGCCTGAGATTTAACAGTCTGCTAACCACCCTCTCAAGGTCATGGTCGGAAAGCCTGGAAGACCGAGAGGAATGGCTCCGCTCCGAGAGTAAAGGTGATCTTGGAGCCGAATGGATAGATTCCAGAGATGGAGATCTGGACCTCTTGCGTGTGGAGGGCATCAAGATTGGTGGAGCCGATGGAGGCGTAGACACATCGGCTCCAGCCGGAGCCGACTGTGAAGATTGAGTCTTGGAAGCATCGACTCCGGCCGGAGCCGATGCAGGAAGCTGCGATACAGCTGTTATCGGCTCCAGCCGGAGCAGATCGTGTCGCAGAAGGTGAGCCACCATCTGAAGGCTTAGAGCACGGAGCCGACGGTTTGGATGGCTTTGAAGGCTTCCCCGGCACGGACTTAGCCGGGGAACCTTCGGGCTTTAACAAGCCCCTCAAGATCAACTTATTCCTGTGCTCCTGCAGGACTCTTGGGCTGAATGCATGGCACACAGAACAAGAGTCCTGCAGGTGCAGGGGTCCCAGGCAATAAACACAAGAAGTGTGACAGTCTGTCAGCGACATCTTCTGACAGCACGAGTCACACTTCTTGAAGCCTGAGACCTTAGTGTCTTTCGACATATTGCTGTCGAAAAGAAAAAACAAGATTCTAAAGTAGAATCCACAAACACACACACACTCAAACAGACAGGGATACAGGGATACTAAAAGTACACACACACAGCTAAGAATCCCTGTGAGGGGACTTGAGAGAAAACGGAAGGGCCTAAGGCCTAACCTAGGGTGGGGAGTATAACTGGGATAAGGGATAAAAAATAGGACTATTCTCGACTAAAAAGTTGTAATAACAGTAAAACTAGCCTTCTTATACAAAATAATGGGAAAACTAAGTAGAAAAACTAGAATTTTTCTTAAATCTTATCACTGACCTGTGAACAGGTAAAAAGAGCACCTCGCTAGCGAAAGTGGCAAACGAGATCTGGATAGTTACCGCCTAGCATCATGGGATATAGGGTTGCCTCAAGCCGGTAAAAATTAGCTCTCGAGCTTTAGTATAGGCAGAGTCAGAGCCGAGGTTCGGCTCCGAACCCATCCAGCAAGAATGAAGGCGAGACTGACAACTTAACATGTGCTAGTTTTCCCCCTAAGGGTGCAGGCAAAAGGTAAGTGCTTGGCATTCGTAGAGGGAAGTCATTGGGACTGTTTCCTATAAGGTTGTGATTTGTCTTCTCTGCCTTTGGGGGCTGAAGCACCCCATTGTTTAGGTCTGTATGAGCCTTGGGCGTCTATATCGGCCTGTCTGACATTGGAAAGGACCAATTTTTAGAAGGCCAGTTCCTGCTAAATCTAGGTGGCTGAACCTGTAAGAAATACTTTACTGTCTGCATTGATTTTGCTTTATCCTCCATTTTCTTTAACACCTCTTCTGCCTTAACACCAAACAAAGTATCATGCTGTAATGGAGCATTCAATAATTTTGCTTTAACATGATCAGGTAAACTTTGTTCTTTTAACCAAGCATGCCTTCAAATGACAGAACCTGTAACTGCGGCTCTGCAAGAAGCCTCTAATGAATCAAAACCACATTGCAGAGTATGCTTTCCCACTTGTTCAGCTGCATGCAATAAATTCTGCATTTCCTTATTGTCAGAACATTCTGAGCTTGTAAGCATTTTCTGTTTTAGCAAAGACATTAGGTATTGTTGATATTTAAGCATGTGAAACTGGCAGTTTAAAGCCCTAACAGCTAAAGTAGCAGAAGTGTAAACTTTTTTCCCCCATCTATCCAGTGCTCTAGAATCCCTATTTGGGGGAACAGGGTTTTTTGCAGTGGAAGCCTTGACCCCTTTGGGACCCTGAGAAATTGTTTCCGGGTCGGCAGCAGGGTTTTTATAAAGAAATGTATGCGAGTCTGGTACCCTGTAGTACCTATCTGGCTTGACTGGTGCAGGGGATAAAGAATCAGGAGACAAACTGGATTCAGAAAAAAACATCATCAACAACATCTAGTACAGGGGGGATAGCAAGGGGCCTGTGCTGGAGCAGTAAAAGAAAGTCTCAGAGCCTTTTCTTGGATTCTGAATAATCCTGGCTCTCCCAATGGAAATGCTCCCTCATGGTGTGCAAGGTTTCCCCAAAAGAGTAATCCTCAGGAGGAGAAGCTGAAGGGATAGATTCTTCAGCATCAGAGTCCTCATAGGGAGGAAGAGAATATCCCTGTACTGAAGAGGAATCAGAGGAAATAGAAACCTGGTCAGAGGAGTCATAGTCAGTGTCTTGCCTAGGCCTTTTATCAGGGGGGGATGGGAACCCCTGATCAAAGTAATTAGGTCCTCAGCCATTTTAAGCATCTGTTTCTTTGGCATGGATGACTGTCCAGGAGAATGCTGTACTTGTTTCTTTGTCTTTAATAGTGTTTCAAACTTTGCCTAGGCTGCTGAAGTGGACTTGATAGTAAGCTGTGTAGGTCTGAAAACACCCTCAGAAGCCGATGCCTGTTCAGCGGCTCTGGACCCATGTGAGGGAATAGTTTCCGTAGACCCAATACCTTGAGTTTCCAGAGGCCTAGTCATCTCCACGTGGGAGTCGGAGGCGACCTGTGGTTCTGAGGTAGCAGTTGTCAGGGGCTGCGAAAGTGCCTCACTGAGAACCGGCGACTGGCCTAGAAGAGGCTTCGTCATCGGTTTTGGACCTCGGATGCCTGTCCTTTTCTTTGTCTTTGCGGTTTTTATAAATTCCGGTCATCGGTTGTTCCGACGGCATTACGTAGTTAAACCTTCGGCCAAAGTAATGTAAAGCAAAATCAGACAGACGCTTAATAGCGCGTTGGTTGAATCTAGCACAAAACCGACAGCTAGCAACGTCGTGGTCATGGCCTAGGCAAGGAATACAGTAAGAGTGAAAATCCTTGAGAGATATTTGCTTCTCACAAGAAATACAATTGTTAACTTTTACTGACATCGGTCTGGAGCAAGAAAAAGTTTCCCCAATGGGGTACTTAGCTTTATTGAAGACTTCGGTTCTGAAATTCAATTTTGAAAATCTCAGCAGTCGGCTGACCGGCCCTTGCTAACTGCTTTTGCTTCGGGCACCGCGTGGCAAGAAAGACAGAAGAAAATGGCGTCGGCTGCATCTTATATACCCCTGGCGCACTGACATCAGGGAAGAGGCGACAGCAACCGACGCCGGACCAGGACTTTGGAATTCAGGCCGACTGTGGGTAGCCTGCTAGCAGGATAACCCAAGTGTAATGACTGCAACAGTGAAACATGATGAACATCTGTGGTGTTGTCTGTTTTTATTAGCACGTGTCCTGGTGAGAGTAGGGATCTGAAAGCTATCAGGGCGTGCTGCACAGCTAGCATCTCTTTTTGGTTGATGTGTAGATGAATTTGGCTTGGGCTCTACTGGCCCTGAATGCACTTGCCATCCATGTGTGCCCCCCAGGCATAGTCTGATGCATCTGTGGTTAGGGTCTGGATGGCACGGGGTTGAGTAAAGGGCAGTCTCTTGTTGTGGTTGCATGCTGCTGCCCACCAAAGACACTCTGTCCTTAGGATATGATAGGAATGATGGTTTCCAGGTCCTGAGAATGTTGGCAACAAAGGCTTTTTAAGTACCACTGAAGTTTCCTCATATGCAGTCTGGCATAAGGAATTAGTAGGATGCATGAGGCCATGAACCCTGGGGCCTGCAAGATTTTCCTTGCGGATAGCTGGGTTCGGGTGGCCATTTGAGTAAAATAGTCTGTCAGATAGGCTTGTTTTTCTAGCATGAGGAATGCCATCTGGGATGTTCTGTCCATGCTTGCTCCCAGGAATATAATCTTTTGACTGGGGACTAGTTTTGATTTCTTTTCATTGATGGTGTACCCCAAGGATTTTAGGAGGTTTTTTTTACAAATGTCAGGTGCTGCAACTGCAATTCCTGACAGTCTGCCCGAATAATGCAGTCGTCCAACTACGGGTAAATTTGAATACTTCTCGGTCTGCAATATGCAATGGCTGGGGCCAGGTATTTTGTGAATATTCTGGGAGCAGTGGATAAGCCAAAGGGAAGTGCAGAGAACTGATGATGCATAGATCCTGCCCTGAAACATAGGGATTTCCTACATGACTCCCTTAAAGGGATGTGCAGATAGGCTTCTTTTAAGTCTAGGGTGGCAAACCAGGCATCTTTGGCTAGCATAGGTAGAAGCTGCTGCAGGGTGAGCATTTTAAATTTTGGTACCACCAAGAAGGTGTTGAGAATTGAAAGGTCTAGGATTGTGCACCAAATACCCTCCTTTCTGGGTACCAGGAGGTGTCTCATTGACCTATCTGTTCTGCAGGAACGGGTTGAATAGCCCTTATAGATAGCAAGGATTGAACTTGGTTTTGTCCCTCTGCCCACTGGTTTGGAGGGAGGTCCGGGAACCCTTTTTGGGTTGGCAGTGAATGGAAGTAGAATTTGTACCCCTGGGATACAATGTTGAGGAGCCATCGGTCTTTGGTGATGGAAATCCAGTTTTCTGCATGAAGGGCAAGTTTTCCTCCTAGGGGCGCAAGCAGTTGGGCAGAGGCGGGGAGTGCAGTAGAGATGTCATTGGGAATTCTTTCCGTAAGGGGATGGCTTAGCACTCCCTGCTTTAGAGGTGGAGGCACTCCATTGCTTAGATCCCTTTTTACCCTGCAACTGTAGTCTGGGAGGTCTGTTTCTCCTGGGTCTAGTTTCAGATGGCTTTGAGGGGGCTGGAAAGGACCAATGTTTCGTGGGGCAATGCCTACTGAATCTAGGAGGCTATACTTGCAAAAATTCTTTCACTGTCTGCATAGATTTGGCTTTTTCTTCCGTCTTTTTAAGAACCTCTTCTGGTCTGGTGCCAAACAGATTGGCCTTGTTCAAAGGAGTGTCTAGTAACTTTGATTCGACATGGCCTGGACAAGCTCTGCTCCTTAAGAAAAGTACGTCTTCCTCAGTACAGAACCAGTGACTGCTACCCTGCAAGATGCTTCTAGGGCGTCAAAACCACACTGCAATGTATGCTTGCTGACTTGGTTTGCAGAATGCATAAGCTCTTGCAATTCTTTAATTTCTGCACAGACTGTAAAGGTAGCTATTTTTTGCTTAATAAGTTCCATACCATGTTGTTGGTGCTTCAGAATGTGAAACTGACAATTCAAAGCCCTAATAGCGAGAGTTGCAGAGGTATATACTTTCTTACCCCATCTGTCCAAAGCTCTGGAATCCCCGTCCGAAGGGGTGGGATTCTTAGCTGTAGTTGCTTTTATACCTTTAGGCCCCCTGGGAGATGACCTCTGGGTCAGCAGTAGGATTTTTGAAAAGGAATTTGTGAGAGTCAGGTACTCTGTAGTACCTGTCTGGTTTCCCAGGAGCAGGGGGTAAAGTATCAGGAATTAAACTGGATTCCATAAATACATCATCCACAACATCCAGGGATGGGGTATAGCTAAAGGTCTATGTTGTGGCAAATCTAGAAATTATCAGAGTCTCTTTTTGGATTGAGGATAGTCTTGGCATTCCCAATGGAAATGCTCTCTTAAGGTATGTAGGGTTTCACCAAAAGAAAAGTCCTCTGGAGGAGAGGCAGTGGGAATGGATTCCTCTGCATCTGAATCCTCATAAGCAGATAAGGGCATGTCTTCATAATCAGATACCTCAGAGTCGTCAGACTCTTGGTCTGTTGAGGCTGCTGGTGACTGGTCTCTTTTTCTCTTAGCAGGGGAAGGTTGGCTTCCCCTAATCAGCATAATTAGGTCTTCTGCCATTTTAAGCATTTGGTGTTGGGGCAAGGGAGTAGGTGCATGCACTTGGGTCTTCAGTTTTCTATGCAAAGCGCGTACTTTAGGCCTTAAAAAGTTGGTAGCTTTAGACAGAACTGAAGACACGAAAGAAGTCATGTCAAACATCGGTAATGCGAAGTACTTCCTCAGAAGCCGGTGCCTGCTCAGCGGCTCCAGACCCATCCAAGGTAGAGACATCTGCAGGTTCCATAGTCAAAGAAGAGTCTTGCGGCATACCAGACTCTGAACGGGTCTTGGTAGAGGCCTGCAAAGCCACTGAAGCAGGCATCAGGGGGTGCAAAAGCGCCTCACTGAGTACTGGCGACTCGCTTAACGGAAGCGTCTTCAGCAGCTTTGGACCTATGTGGTCTGTCTCTGTCTTTATCCTTACGTTTTTTCAGAATATTGGTAGTCGGATGGCTTACTGAAGTCATTTCAGAATACGGAGAACGAAAGTATTTAGCGAAAAAAAGGGCCCAACAACAGATGGTTCGGGCATTGAACAAGGCAAAAAACCAACAGCGAGGTATGTCATGGTCTGGGCCTAAACAGGTGATGCAGTAAGAATGAAAATCTTGGTGTGGTATTTGCTTTCCACAAGCAAGACAATTGTTAACTTTTTCTGACATCAGTTAGAGCAAGAAAAAAGGATCCCCAATGGGTTACTTAGCTTTAGAAGACTTCAAGATGATTCAATTTGTAAACGAAAAACTCAGGCAGCGGCCGACTGGCACACATGTGAACTGCTTCTGCTATGGGCTCCTCGGCAAGAAAGACTCATGTAATGGTGTCGGCTGCCTGTTTTTATACCTGTGACAACCTGACGTCAGTCCTGGAGCGACAGCAACCAATACAGAAATACTAAGTCTCTGGTATTTGGGCCGACTGAGGGCTACCTGCAGGCAGATAACCCAAGTGTGATGACTGCAACAATGAAACACGAAGATCATCAATAACTTTAGGCCCTTTGAAAATACCATCTTCCATCAACATTTCATCTCTGTAAGGAAAATAAGGTAGCACTTCTGTTGGTACACAAGATTGCTTTGACGTACTTCCAACGTTGATGACGTGGTTGAGCTTTTGCAAAACTGGATCAGTCTTTATATGATCTCTTAGCTCATCAAGTCTTGTGGTAGAAAAATTACACACCTCCAAGACATTGAAGTTAAAGTTCTCAGCATCAGGCTTTTCTGGGCGATCTGGATAAGGTATCAGCCAGCTAAAGAAGTTTGCCTTTTGTACAGACCATTTTGAAGTTGTAGTTTTCTAATCTGAGCATTGTTCTTTGTAGTCTTGCTGGAGCTGTATGCATAGGCTTCTTTAAAATAGTAACTAGAGACTGATGATCAGTCTCAATCTGGATAGCTCGGCCATAAATATAATTACGAAACTTCGAACATGCAAACACAATTGCCAGAAGTTCCTTCTCAATTTGAGCATACTGCATCTCAGTTTGGATAAGACGTCTAGATGCAAAGGCTACTGGTCTGACCTCTTGAAAATAACTGCACCAAGACCAAACTTTGAAGCATCAAGGGGATGAATTACTGGTTTGCAGACATCACAGTATCTTAACCTAGGTGGACTGGCAATTGTTTTGTTTAAAGTCATCAAATGCTCTCTGGTGTTGTTCTAACCATGACCCAGAAACATTTTTGCGTGTCACCTCTCTTAAAGGCACTGATAAGTCTGGTATAAACTTGCCAAAATACTCAACCATACCAGGGAAACGTAAGGCTTGGACATTGTCTGGAGCTGGCATCTCAAGAATGGCTGTATGTTTGGAAGGGTCTGGTTGTAAGCCTGTACTGGTAAATAAATGACCTACATAAGTAACTTCTGGTAGCCTGGATTTACATTTCAGAAGATTGAGCTTTAAGTTCACTTCACGCACTCTGTCCAGAACTTTCCTGAGGTTTCTGTCATGCTCTGCTTCACAACGGCCTCCAACTAGTATATCTACTATTATAGCACACAGATAAACTGAAAAAATTTGCTTCATTGCACACTGAAAGACTTCACTGGCAGAATGTATTCCAAAAGGGATTCTGAGAAATCTGTATCTACCAAATGGGATACTGAATGTAGTCAGTAGTGAAGATTTGTGATCAAGCATTACTTGCCAAAATGCACTCCTTGCATCTAGGACAGAAAAAACAGTGGCATTTGGCATGAGGGCAGCAACCTCCTCGACTGTACACATAGGATGGTGGGGCCTCTTTAATGCTTTAAGTCTCTTAGGTCAATACATATTCTGATTTCATCTGAGCTTTTCTTATGAGCAACTACCATGGAAGCTACCCATTCAGTTGGTTCTGGGACTAGACAAATCACACCTTGTTGCACCATTTTATCTAACTGGACCTTGACTTTGTCCTGCCTAGCTATCAGAACTTTTCTCACTGGTCTGACCACTGGACTGACCTCTGGGTCTAATTTCATGAAATACACAAATACAGTTGTGTACACTTATCATAAATGTAGATGTTCGAGAGTATTCACTGTTGCAGTCATCACACTTGGGTTATCCTGCCAGGGGTAGCCCTCAGTCAGCCTGAAGAGGCTTAGTATTTCTGCGTCGGTTGCTGTCGCTCCAGGACTGACGTCAGGTCGTCAGTGGTATAAAATCAGGCAGCCAACGCCATTGCATCAGTTTTTCTTACCCCAACTGTCAGGAGCCCCCAAATAGGGAGCTAGGTTATGGTGGAAGAACACCACCAGTAGAAAGTAAATACCAAAAATTCCCTGTAAGGAGAGAGGAAGAGAGAGAGAGAGAGAGAGATAAGGGGGATGGAGGATGGGAAACCAGGACTGCAACAGTGAATACACTCGAACATCTAAATTTATGGTAAGTGTGCACAACTGTACTATGTTCTTCGTGTTTCACTGTTGCAGTCATCTTGGTTGATTCCCAAATCTGAAGAAAAGGGTGGAGGCAGTCAAGAAGACTGTGGGGCTGGCTAGGATGCCCTGCAAGACTGCGGTGGCAAAGCCTGCCCTGGATTTGGAGAAGACAGGCAGGTGGTAATGCTTGGTGAGGGTATAAACAAGATGTCCATGTTGCAGCCTCCAGGATGTCCCTGGTGGGCCCCCCCTCTGAGATAAGCTGCAGAGGTGGAGGTTGCCCTGGTGGAATGAATCCTGACCCCCCCCCCCTTTGAGGGTAGTTTCCCGTGCTGTTTGTAGCAGAAATGGATGCAGTGTGCCATCCATTTGGAGATTGTTTGTCTGGACATGGCCTTGCCCTCTGCCACTGCTGCGAGGTGGACTAGCAATTGGTCAGTTTTTCTAAAAGATTTGGTCCTATCCAGATAGAATCTGAGCTGTCTGTGCACATCTAAAGAGTGCAGAATCCTTTCCCCCTTGTTTTGTGGGTTAGAGAAAAAGGTAGGCAAATGAACGGATTGGTTGAGAGCCACACTGGACACCACTTTAGGCATGAAGGATGGGTTAGTCCTGAGGGAGACTCTGTCAGCATGGAAAATGATGAAGGGCTCTGCAGCCATGACTGCTTGTAGCTCTGAAACTCTTCTAGCTGAAGTGATGGCCAGAAGCAAGGACGTTTTCCAACAGAGGAATTTTAACTCTGCTGAAGCTGCAGGTTCAAAAGGGGGTAGGATGAGCTTTTCCAACACAAAGTTAAGGTCCCAAGCTGGGGCAGGAGCTCTCCTGGGTACCCTTAAGTTGTTAGCCCCTCTTAGGAACTGTTTTCTGAGAGTGTGTGAGAAGAGAGGTGGCTCTGTGCTGTAATGAGCAGAGATGGCAGAGGTATGAATTTTAATAGAAGAGAAGGATAGACCCCTGTGTAGTAGGTCTGCTAGGTAATCCAGGATGAGAGGTAGGGAGGGCTGTGCTGTTTCGGCTCCCTTAGCCTGGATATAGGTGCAAAACCTTTTCCACTTGTCAGCATAGGACTTTCTAGTGCTGGGGCATCTGGCCTCACGTATAACATCTAGGACTTGTTTGCTTAGGCTGGCAGCTTAAGGAGAGGTCAGGGAATAAGTCAGACTGCCAGGCTGAGGGTCTGCAACTGGGGATGCATGAATTCTCCATTCTTCTGGGTCAGGAGTGTTGGGATCTGAGGTAGGTCCCATGGTGGCAGGGGTGACAGGCTGCACAGCAGTGGGTACCAGTGCTGGCGTGGCCAGTCTGGGGCAATCAGGACTGCCCTTGATTTTTCCTCCCTTATTTTGAGCAGTACCCTTGAAATGAGTGGCAGAGGGGGAAATGCACAGACCGAGAAGTTTACCCATTGGAAGGATAGAGCATCCACTTTCCAGGCCTTGCTGTGGGGTTCCCTGGTGCAGAATTTGCTGAGCTGATGATTGGAGTGGGAGGCAGAGAGGTCTACCCTTAGGGGTGCACCATTTCTGGGTTACAAGGGTGAAGGTTCTGTGGTCTAGCTGCCACTCGTGCGAGTCTAGCAGGTTTCTGCTTAAGTTGACTGCCAGAGAGTTTAGGGAGCCTGGCAGGAATTATGCTAGCAGGTGTATTTGCATGGCTGAGGCCATATGCCAAAGGGTCATGGCGAGCCTGCAGAGAAGCCCTGCTTGTTGATATACCACATCACTGTGGTGTTGTCTGTTTTGATCAGTAGAGGCCCTGGAGAGAGTAGGGGTCTGAGAGCTGTCAAGACATGCTGAACAGCTAGCATCATTTTTTGGTTAATGTGCAGATGTATTTGATTTGGGCTCCAATGGCCCTGAATGCACCTGCCGTCCAGGTGTGCACCCCAGGCATAGTCTGATGCATCTGTAGTGAGGGTCTGGGCAGCGTGGGGTAATGAGAAGGGAAGTCCCTTGTTGTGGTTGCATGCTGCTGCCCACCAAAGAAAATCTTTCCTTAGACAGGGTATCATTGGTATGATAGTTTCCAGGTCTTGAGAGTGTTGACAAAGGTAAACACAAGAGGCCAGCATAAACAGTCAAATACTTTTATTTCTTAGAAGATAAACACAAAACAAAAATAGGTCAAATTTCAAACCGGTTTCGGCTTGGCAGCCTTCTTCAGTGAGAGTGTTGACACCAAAGGCTTTTTAGGTACCACTGTAGTTTCCTCATATGCAGTCTGGCATATGGAATTAGTAGAATGCAGGAGGCCATGAACCCTAGAGCTTGCAGGATTTTCCTTGCGGATAACTGGGTTCTGGTTGCTAGTTTGAGAGAAGTAGCCTGTCAGGTAGGCTTGTTTTTCTGGAGTAAGAAATGCCACCTGGGATGCTGTATCCAGGCTTGCTCCCAGGAATACAATTTTTTGTGTAGGGACTAGTTTTGATTTCTTTTCATTGATAGTATATCCCAGGGAGGTCAGTAGGTCCTTTACAAAGGTCAGGTGCTGTAAAGTACAGTTGTGTACACTTACCATAAAAGTAGATGTTCGAATGTGTTCACTGTTGCAGTCCTAACCAATGGGTTATCCAGCTCCTGGTAGCCCTCGATCGGCCAGAATACCAAAGGCAAGTAAAAATGACATCAGCTGTCATAGACTGTAAAGGACGTCAGGGCGTTCAATACAAAAGGAGGCAGCCGACGTCACTTCTGCAGTCTTTCTTGCCACAACAGTCAGAAGCCCCCATAAAACAAGGCTTACACCAAAAGCCATTTTGGTAAATAATACCAAATTTAGCCTGTACCTTAGGAAAAGAGTAAAGGGGAAAGGAGGGAGGGAAACCAGGACTGCAACAGTGAATACACTTGAACATCTACATTTATGGTAAGAGGACACAACTGTGCTATGTTCATTGTGTTTCATTGTTGCAGTCCTAACCAATGGATTGATTACCAAAGCCCAACGAAAAGGGAGAAGGAACCAACAGAATCAAGGATTGGAGATAATATCCTGTAGAACAGCAGTGGCAAACCCTGCCCTGGCTCTTGAAAACAAAGGCAAATTATAATGCTTTGTGAAAGTGTGAACATAAGACCATGTGGCAGCCTCCAAAATGAAAATCTCTATGGGGAATCTGCTTTCCACAAGTAAGACAATTATTAACCTTTTCTGGCATTAGTTAAGGCAAGAAAAGAGGATCCCCAATGGGGTACTTAGTTGCAGCTGACTTCAACTTTGTAGTTGGAAACAAAAAAGTAAACTGCCGACTGGCACTTGTGCAAGAAATGCCTCTGCTTCGAGCTCAGCAGCAAGGAAGACAGAGGAAGTGACGTCGGCTGCCTCCTTTTGTATCGGACGCCCTGACATCCTTTACAACCGAGAGCCAATGTAATTTTTACTTACCTTTGGTATTCTGGCCGACTGAGGGCTACCGGGAGCCGGATAACCCATTGGTTAGGACTGCAACAGTGAAACACGATGAACTTCAGCTTTTCCTGACCGTCTGCCTGAATCAGGCAGTCGTCTACGTATGGGTAAATTTGAATATTTCTCTGTCTGCAAAAAGCAATGGTTGGAGCCAGGCATTTTGTGAAAACTCTGGGAGCAATTGATAAGCTAAAGGGAAGTGAAGGGAACAGAAAAGTGCATATATCCTGCCCTGAAACGTAGATATTTCCTGCAAGATTCCCTGACTGGGATGTGTAGGTAGGCCTCTTTTAGGTCTAGGGTGGCTAACCAAGCATCCTTAGAAAGCATAGAAAGAAGCTGCTGGAGGGTGATCATTTTGAATTTTGGGATCACCAGAAAGGTGTTTAGAATGGCTAGATCAAGAATTGGATGCCAGTTGCCCTCTTTTCTGGGTACCAGGAAGAGTCTGGAATAGAAACCTTGGCCTATCTGGTCTGCAGGAACATGCTGTATTGCCTTTATGGAGAGCAGGGAAAGGACTTGCCTTTTGGCCTCTGCCCACTGGTTTGGAGGAAGATCTGGGAACCCTTTTGGGGTTGGCAGTGTGTGGAAATAAAATTTGTATCCCTGGGACACTATGTTGAGGACCCATCAGTCGTTGGTAATGGAGGCCAAGTTGTTTGCATGGAAAGAGAGTTTTCCTCCTAGGGGCACAAGCAGGCGGGCAGAAGTAATGGGTGGAGGTGTAAGGTCATTGTGAGTTCTTACCATAAGGGGGTGGGGCTTAGCACTCCCTGTTTTTGAAGCGGAGGAACTCCATTGCTTAGATCTCTGCATTCCCTGGGACTGCTGTCTGGGGGGGGGGGGGGGTCTGCTTCCCCTGGGTCTGGGCTGAGCTGGCCTGGAGGGGGCAGGAAAGTATCTGCATAAATTTAGCTTTCTTTTCCATCTTTAAGACCTCTTCTGCCTTGGTGCCAAACAAATGGTCTTTGTTCAATGGTGCGTCCAATAATTGTGATTTGACATGGTCTGGCAAGGTCTGTTCCTTAAGTCGAGCATGCCTTCTAAGGACAGAGCCAGTGACTGCTGCCCTGCAATATGCTTCTAGGGCGTCAAAGCCACACTGCAAGGTGTGCTTAGTAACTTGGCTTGCAGAATGCATAAGCTCTTGTAATTCTTTACTTTCTGCACAAGCAGAAAAGGAATATATTTTTTGTTTGAGGAGTTCCATGTTATGCTGATGATATTTCAGCAAGTGAAACTGACAATTTAGTGCTCTAATAGCAACAGTTGCAGAGGTGTATACTTTTTTACAGTCGAATATGCAGCCCAAGACCAGATAGCGAATAATCAGACTTTTATTGTAAATAAAAAACAGACCGGTTTCGACAAATTAATGCCTTCCTCAGTGTTGAACAAACAATCAAAATTGACATAATAAAAAATGCAAATTTATACAGAGTATTGGCCAATAGGCACATGAATGTGCTGTTAGACCTCATGAATAATACATGATATATTATGTACTGGCAAACACTATACCTGGGACCATGGCTGAAATGTGTGTTATACCCAAGACCAATAGTTC
This sequence comes from Protopterus annectens, assembly GCF_019279795.1. Classification (NCBI taxonomy): domain Eukaryota; kingdom Metazoa; phylum Chordata; order Ceratodontiformes; family Protopteridae; genus Protopterus; species Protopterus annectens. The sequence goes on along the minus strand of NC_056730.1, from coordinate 579,685,515 downwards.
CAAAAACATCACAAAAGACAAAACCATAATAGACTATGAAACCATAAAGGCTATAATTATACATAATAAAATATGTACCTCCATAGTCATAATTATGTTAAATATACGTGGAAGAATAGAAAAGAACCTATAAGGGGCCCATTTCAAAACCAGACATGATAAATAATTCTGGCTACTCCTTATAATATATATATATATATATATATATATATAAAAATATATATATATAAAAAAAAGAAATTAAATAATTCAGAAAATATTATACCTGATATAGTTGGTAAATAAAATGGAATTCAGTACATCCTTCTGCATTGGCTAAATGTTAAAGATGATCATTGGGACCAGGTGGAAAAATTACGCCCAAAGTAATTATCCAGTACTTTTCTTTGTGATTGATGATACCATACAAAAAATGAAATTAAATAATTCAGAAAATATTATACCTGATATAGTTGTTAAATAAGATGGAAGTCAATACATCCTTTTCCATTGACTAAATGTTAGAGATGATCCATCTTATTTAACATATATATAATATATGTTAAGAAGTTATGTACCTACCATAACGTTCCATGTTAGTTGTCTTCTTCTCGCCTTCTTTCTTGCTGCATGGGTTCGGAGCCGATCCTCGGCTCAGACTCTGCCAATACTAAAGCTCGAGAGCTAATTCCACCGGCTCGAGGCTCCCCTATATCCCACAATGCTAGGCGGTAACTACTCAGATCTCGTTTGATAGCTATACCAAGCAACCCTAGTCTCCATAGAATGGAGAAGAGAAACCCACCTCAAAACAACCTGCGTGAAAGGTATCGCAGACCTAAGAAAGGAGAAAAGGAGGTGGAAGAACGCGTGGGAATGACGACTTCCAGAGGAAGAACACAAACTGAATTCCTGTCGGTCTGTCCAGGCTTGGGGGAAGGAGGGTGGGACGCAAGAAAGAAGGTGAGAAGAAGACAACTAACATGGAACGTTATGGTAGGTGGTAGGTACATAACTTCTTAATGTTAAGTTGTCCATCTCGCCTTCATTTTTGCTGGATGGGACCGTGTCCCTAGCACCTTATCGGAACAGACTCTTGAGAACAGTGGAACCAAAGTTGGCACGGCTTCTGGAAACCATGTCCAATTTGTAATGTGAAATGAAGGTACGAGGAGAAGCCCAGGTGGCTGCTGCACAAATGGAATCTATTGGCAGCCTATCCTGAAAAGCTACGGATGTAGCTAATGCCCTAGTTGAATGAGCTCTAGGTCTTGAGGGTAGTTTTTGATGTCTGATCTCATAGATGAAGGTAATTGTAGAGGTGAGCCATCTAGAGAGGGATACTTTAGTAACAGGAAGGCCCAATTTCCTTCCGCATACGACAGAAACAATTGATCAGATTTCCTGAATTGTTTAGTCCTGTCTAAGTAATATCTAAGTTGGCGATGAACATCCAAAAAAATGTAGCTTTTGTTCCGACCTGTTTGAATACTTAGGGAAAAAGACGGGGAGATCAATAATTTGGTTTAGGTTTACTTGAGAGGAAACTTTAGGTAAAAAGGATGGATTAGTACAGAGGGATACCCTATCTTTGTGAAACACTAAGTAAGGAGGACGACTGCACAGAGCATGGAGTTCAGATACCCTTCTCGCTGAAGTTATAGCTACCAGAAAAAGTGTCTTCCAAGAAAGCAACTTCAGAGAACATGAAGCCGTCGGTTCGAAGGGGGGAAGGATTAAGGATGCCAGAACCAAGTTCAAATCCCATTGAGGCGGGGGATCTTTGAGTGGAGGTTTGAGAAGAAATACGCCCCTTAAAAAGGCTTTACAGAGTTTGTGAGCCATGATGCTAGACTCCAAGACACCAACATGAAAATTAGACATGGCAGCCAACTGAACTCTAATGGTAGATGCAGATGATCCTAAATGAAAGAGTTCTGCTAGAAAGTCTAGAATAGACTGGATAGGTGCAGTAAAGGGATCTATGTTTTTTGATGCTGCCCAAAAAGAGAAGCGTTTCCATTTGCTACTATAAATCTTCCGGGTAGAAGATTTATGAGAGGCTATCAAGATATCTCGGACCGAGCGAGATATTGAGGGAAGCCTGGCTAAGGTTGGAATCGGAGAAACCACTCTGTGAGGTTTAGAGAAAGCAGAGATTGGTGCAGCTGACCCGATTGGTGGGTTAACAGATCTGGTACTGGGTCCAGATGCCAAGGCTGCTCCAAAAGGTAACGATGAAGAAACGGAAACCATATCTGTCGAGGCCAGTAAGGGGCAATGAGGATCATTGTCACTCTCAAGGCGATGGCTTTCTGAATTAGTTGAGATATCAGTGGAAAGGGGGGAAAGGCATATAGAAGTCCCTGGGGCCAATCGTGGACTAGAGCATCTCTGGTGGGATGGGCTGGTAACGGGAAGAGAGTGAAGAAGTCGTGACACTTGCTGTTTTGGGGAGTAGCAAAAAGATCGCAGCAAGGCTGGCCCCATCTTAGGAATACTTCTTCTAGAACTGATTTCTTTAGAGACCACTCGTGGGGCATGAGAATTGCCCTGCTCAACTTGTCTGCAATAACGTTGGATTTCCCGGGAATGTGCGTTGCTATCAGAAAACGCTGAGAAGAGATCGCCCATTGCCAAAGTCTGAGTGCCTCTTGACATAAAGGGTATGATCTGGTTCCACCTTGTTTGTTGATGTACCACACTACGGACATGTTGTCCGTCTGAATTGCAATAGTCCCAGTGGGAAGAGAGTCGTGAAGCGCTTGCAACGCTAAAAGCACGGCTCTCATCTCTAAGACATTTATGTGCAAGTGGCACTCGAAAGGTTGCCACGTGCATTGGACTGTTCTGCCCTGATAATGCCCCCCCCCACCCGATCAGGGAGGCGTCTGTTGTCAACGTGGCGATTGGGGGGGGGAGAGTGAAGGGTCTTCCTCGGAGAACTTGAGGTGATGTGATCCACCAAGACAGCTGATTCTTGCATGATTGAGTTATCAATATGGTATGGGACATCGGGAGCTGTTGAAAGGACCATTGAGTAAACAGCATCCATTGGAGGATCCTCATGTGGAAGCGAGCTAAGGGGAGAATGGGAATAGCTGCTGCCATGAGTCCTAACATTTTCAAAACTAGTCTGGCTTTGACTTTGTTGCATTGTAAGAGAAGGGAAACTTGTTTTCGAATGTCTGACACTCTCTGCTCTGTGAGTCTGGCTGAAAGATTGAGTGCGTCTAAGGTGGCGCCTATAAAGGTAATAGATTGACAAGGCGACAAGGCAGACTTTTCGAAATGTATTGAAATGCCTAGAGCTTGGCAAGATTGGATGGTGAAGTCCCTGGATAGAAGAAGCTGATGTCTGGTGGTGGTGGTAAGGAGCCAGTCGTCTAAATATGGAAACACCTGGAATCCTTGACGTCTCAAGTGAGCCGCGATCACTGCCATGCATTTGGTAAAAACACGGGGGGCTGTAGTGAGACCAAAGGGCAGGGCCCTGAACTGGTAGTGACTGGCTCTCAGCCTGAAGCGGAGATATCTCCTGGAGCGTCTGTTCATCCTGATGTGGTAATACGCGTCCTGAAGATCTATCGAGCACATCCAATTGTCCTGACCCAAGAAGGGTAGAATGGACTGTAGCGTGACCATCTGGAATTTTGTTTTCCTGACATACTTGTTTAAGTAGCTGAGATCCAGTATGGGTCTCCAGTCCCCTGTTTTCTTTGGTACCAAAAAGAATTTGGAGTAGATTCCGGATCCTTGCTGGTCTACTAGGACTGATTGGATAGCTCTTTTTGATAGCAGCTTTGAAATTTCTAATGCTGCTTGTTCCCTTAGACTGGGTGGAACGTCTGGAAGGGATCTTTTGGGTTGGGATGGGATGTGAATAAAGGGAATTTTGTAACCCTCGGATATGATCAACTGTACCCATTTGTCTTGAGTAAGGGAAAGCCAGGCTTTTGGGTACAGGGATAACCTTCCCCCGACTGCCTCCGAAGGTGGACAGCCGGGCAGCCCCTCAGGGATGCTGAAAGGGTTTATCAGAGAACATTTCTCTGCTACCCTGGTTTTGCGGACCTCCTCTGCCTCTAGGGCGGCGTCTATTATTATTCCCCCCTTCGCCTCTAGAGGGGAATCGACCTTGTGCGTCAGATGAGACTCCCTGGGATTCTTTACAGAATCACATCTTTCCTCCCCCCTCTGACCTTTGGGATAGGGTCTAGAAGGGGTAGAAAAACGGACTCCTACGGCAGAGAGAGTCTTACCTTCTACCTCACACCTGGTCAATGTATCCTTCACCTGTGGACCAAACAAGGATGATCCATCAAAGGGAGAATTGGTGAAGGACGCCTTGAAAGGGTCCGCAAAGTTGCACAGCCGCATCCAGGCGTGACGTCGTAAGGCAACACTTGTGCCTGCGGCTCTACTCGCCCCATCCGCAGCATATGAGACAAGCCGCATGGAGGAGTTAACGATGGAATTCAGGGTTGCCAACTGGGAGTTCATTCTGTCTTGGAACCCCTCAGCTGTAGGATCCTTTATCACTTCACCCATATCCTTGAGTAAATCTCTCTGGAGACGAGTGAAGTGGCATAAGTAGTTCAGCGACCGCATTGAAAAGGTCGCTGATGAGAACATCCGCTTGCCGTACCTGTCCATGGTCCTAGATTCCTTATTAGGAGGATGGATAGGAACCGAAGGATCGGCTAACTCCTTCTTAGTGGCCGCAGCCACCACCATGGCATCAACGGGGACACCTTTGGATAAAAAATCTTTATCTCTAGGGGCAGTAATAAATTTAGATGGCCTCCTCGGGGTGGGTTCCACTGAATCAGGAGCCGTCCAGGCCTTCCTTGCCACCACTTCCATAAGGGGGTCAAAGGGAGGGGACACCCAGGAGGTAGAAGGGCGAGAGCCAAATGCCTCAAGATACAGTGACTCATCCTCCAAAGGGTTAAGGGCTGGCCAGTTCCCCCTCTGTTTTAGGATCTCAAGGATGTCAGCAAAGGAGACATCCTCAGAGGGGGATCGAGGGGAACCTTCAGATTCCTCTAAGTCAGTGTCAGAGGTGATAGACTCAGGGGAGTCAATGTGCTTCCTCTTGCACTGCCTCTTCCTAGGGGGATCTCCTACCGGGTCAGGAGAGGCCTCGAAAGAGGAGGAAATTCCCAATGGGGAAACTTGAGGAGTTGGCTCTCTGCGGTCTAATGCAAGGAGGTGGGTAGAAATCACCGCAGGCACTGTAGATGGAGGGGCTGACGGAGCCGACTGTGGGGCAGACCCTGGTTCTAGCACACTCCGCATGACCTCGAAGGCACCCCTATCAGGCAAGGCCCGAGGTCCCCGCTCTGAAGAGACAAGGACCCCCCCCCCGGCACCGACAGGGATGGCTCCGAAGCCGATGTCGGAGCTGAACTCACCAGCGCCAAAGCCCCAAGAGGGAGAGCGGGGTCGGACAAGGGTCCGATGCCACTCGCCCCCTCGGAGCCGACGAGGGAAGCTCGGCGCCGAGATCCCTCCAAGAAGGAGATCGGAGCAGACGACGGAGCCGAAAGGGAAGGTATCGGATCCGATGCACCAACAGTCATGGCTCCGACAAGCCCTGGCTCCGAACTCAAAGGAGTCGGAGGAGGAATATATTGGGGAATGGAAATAGCCACTGACTGCGGAGTCGGGCTATGCAGCATTTGGGCCAGTGCCTCGGACTTGAGAAGTCTACTCACTACCCTTTGCAAATCGTGGTCAGATAGCCTGGAAGACCGTGAGGAATGTGTTCTATGGCTCCGTTCAGAAAGAAGAGGGGATCCTGGCGCCGAGTGCACGGAGCCGATAGAGGGGGATCTAGATCTCTTCCTAGAATGTTGCTCCGATAAGAGTATCGGAGCCAACGGAGTTTCATCAACCTCGGCTCCAGCCGGAGCCGAGGTAACAGTATGAGGCTTGGAAACATCGGCTCCGGCTGGAGCCGATGTCAAAGCAGACTTTACATTTCCAGAAGTCGACTCAGAAACCGGAGCCGACTGTTTGGAAGTTTTAGGCTTCCCAGACACAGACTGAGTCGGGGGGACTTCAGGCTTTAATAAGCCACGCAAGATTAATTTATTCTTGAGTTCCTGCAGGACTCTAGGGCTAAAACCATGGCAAACAGCACAAGAGTTCTGCAGGTGCAAAGGTCCCAGGCAATACACACAAGAAGTGTGACCGTCTGTCAGAGACATTTTCTGACAGCACGAGTCACACTTCTTGAAGCCTGAGACCTTCGATTCCTTAGACATAATAAAAGGTCCAAGAAAAAAACACACACACACACACACACACACACACACACACACACACACACACACACACACACACACAGGCCTTAATTAAAAATAAAATACCAGTCACACAAGGGGACTAGAAGGGGCCTAAGGCCTAAAACTAAAGGGAAATAAAAGAAGGAATTAAGGGCAACAAAGTTGTCGAACCAGGAAAAGGGGTATTTAAAACTAACGGTTTTAGTGAAAAAAAAGAGTACTAGGGGTCTAAGATTGAAAATTTTAGAATTAAATCTTTGACTAACCTGCCAGAGCAGGTAGAAAAGCACCTCGTCAGCTAAGTGGCAAACGAGATCTAAGTAGTTACCGCCTAGCATTGTGGGATATAGGGGAGCCACGAGCCGTTGGAATTAGCTCTCGAGCTTTAGTATTGGCCGAGTCGGAGCCAAGGATCGGCTCCGAACCCATCCAGCAAGAATGAAGGCGAGATGGACAACTTAACATTATATATTATAAGGAGTAGCCAGAATTATTTATCATGTCTGGTTTTGAAATGGGCCCCTTATAGGTTCTTTTCTATTCTTCCACATATATTTAACATAATTATGACTATGGAGATACATATTTTATTATGTATAATTATAGCCTTTATGGTTCCATAGTCTATTATGGTTTTGTCTTTTGTGATGTTTTTGGAACTATTGGTCTTGGGTATAACACACATTTCAGCCATGGTCCCAGGTATAGTGTTTGCCAGTACATAATATATCATGTATTATTCATGAGGTCTAACAGCACATTCATGTGCCTATTGGCCAATACTCTGTATAAATTTGCATTTTTTATTGTGTCAATTTTGATTGTTCAATACTGAAGAAGGCATTAATTTGCCTGTTTTATTTACAATAAAAGTCTGATTATTCGCTATCTGGTCTTGGGCTGCATATTCGACTGTTAACCTTGCTGGCCATCTTTGTTTCTTCATAGTTTGGTTGGGCCTTGCATCCCCCACGTGCATAGTATTTGGTTTGGACTGTATACTTTTTTACCCCATCTGTCTAAAGCTCAAGAATCCCTGTCTGAGGGGGTGGGATTCTTAGCTGAGGTTGCTTTCATTCCTTTAGGTCCTTGGGAGATGACCTCTGGGTCGGCAGTAGGATTTTTGAAAAGGAATTTGTGAGAGTCAGGGACTCTGTAGTACCGGTCAGGTTTCCTGGGAGCAGGAGGAAGGGTGTCAGGAGTCAAATTGGATTCCATAAAAACATCATCCACAACATCCAGGATAGGAGGAATGGCTAAAGGTCTGTGCTGTGGTAAATCTAAGAATTCCCTAAGTCTCTTTTTTGACTGAGAACAGTCCTGACATTCCCATTGAAAATGCTCCCTTAAAGTATGTAGGGTTTCACCAAATGAAAAATCCTCGGGTGGAGAGGAAGAGGGAATGGATTCCTCTGCATCAGAATCCTCATAAGCAAAGAGGGGTTACATGTCTTCATATTCAGAAGGATAAGAGTCATTGGACTCCTGGTCAGATAAAACTACTGGGGGCAAGTCTCTTTCTTTTGGAAGGGGTAGCCTGGCTTCCCCTAATAAGTATTATAAGGTCTTCCACCATTTTAAGCATTTGAGATGGAGGCATGGAAGCAGGTGCCTGAGCTTGGGTCGTCGGTTTTTAGGGTATAGTTCATACCCTGGGCCTTAGAAAGTCAGTAGTTTTAGAAAGAACTGAAGATGCGAAAGAAGTCGGCGATTTGTGTCGAGTATCTGTAGTGTGAATAACTTCCTCAGAAGCCGGTGCCTGCTCAGCGGCTCCAGACCCATCCAAAGTAGAGACATCCGCAGGATCTTTAGTTGAAGAAGAGTCTCGCGGTATACCGGACTCCGAAAGGGTCTCGGCAGTGGTCTGCGAATCCACAGAAGCGGGCATCAGGGGCTGCCAAAGCGCCTCACTGAGGAACGGAGAACTGATGACTATCTTAACAGAAGCATCATCGGCAGTTTTGGACCTGTGCAGTCTGTCTCTGTCTTCATTCTTACTTTTTTTGGAAAATCGGTAGATGGATGGCTTACCGAAGCCATATCGGAATTCGAGGACTGAGAGCGAAAATGTCTAGCTACAATAAGGGCCAAACAACATACTTCTGCTGCTGAACAAACCACAAAAGTGACAGTGAGGGACGTCGTGGTCTGGGCCTAAAAAGGTGACGCAGTAATAATGGAAGTCTCGGTGTGGTATTTGCTTTCCACAGGAGAGACAATTGTTAACTTTTTCTGACATCGCTTAGAGCAAGAAAAAATGATCCCCAATGGGGTACTTAGCTTTGGAAGACTTCGACTTCAATTTGGAAATGAAAACTCAGATAGCAGTCGACCGGCACTCGTGCAAACTGCTTCTGCGTCCTTGGCAAGAAAGCCTGATGTAATGGCGTCGGCTGCCTGATTTTAAACCACTGACGACCTGACGTCAGTCCTGGAGCAACAGCAACCGACAGAAATAATAATCCTCTGGTATTCGGGCCGACTAAGGGCTACCCCTGGCAGGATAACCCAAGTGTGATGACTGCAACAGTGAAACACAAAGAACATCTGGAAGTTTGCCTAGCTTGTCTTCAAAAATAGCATCAGCGAAAATGGAACTAGGACATGTGCTTACATGATGGACTTCTTTGGTAAAAGAAAGCAGTTGACTGCACAGGTCTTCTGACTACATAAAATTGTAAGCTGTAACTGTTCCCAGCTGAACAGCATGAAAGCACTATTGAGCCTTTGGTTTGAATCTCTTCACCTCAATAAACAACAAATTTAGCACTATTGGCCAAATTAAGCTGTTCACCAGCTCATACTCCAGCAAATGTTTCTGCTGACATAACACTGCACTTTGAACCAGTGTCTACTTTGAGTCCATGGGTTTACCATAGAACAGGACAGCACAAAACACTTTGTTCTTTGCTGGATAAATCTACTGCATTAACCTTTTCACCAACCAGTAATGCAATCTACACAGAAAGTAGAATTGCAGCTTTCTATATGATCAAATTGCTTTTTTGAGTAACTTTTCTTAATAAATGCTTAAATTTACAAAACTTTTGAAAGTGGTTCTATTTTTCACACTGTAGCATTGCTGACCAAATGCTAAACATTTTTCTCTTTTAAACTCAGAAAGGCACCACAATTACAACAGTTAACAATAAGACTTGACTTGGGTTTTGCTGACTCAGTCTTTTGCTGCACTGAGCATGTCCGTTTTACCAAGCTAGCCTTAGAACTTGCTGGAAAGTTACAGGGTCTCCTTGGAAATCCTGCACTGGCTGCAGCTGCCATGTTCTTAGGCCTGTTTCTATTAGCCACATGCAGCATGCTGTCTATGTGTGCTCTAGAAGCTGCTGAAACCATGCTCATCACTTGCAAGCATATTTGTGTGCCTCTCTATAAGTCTATGTATCTGGCAAATCTCTATAGCTTTGCTCAACGTTAAATCACTGTCACAAAGCAAAATCTTTCTCACTGCAGCATTATCAACAGCACATACAAACCTGTCTTTTATCAACTCGTCTTTCAAGTCACCAAACCCGCACGTTTTAGCCTGGTTTCTCAAGTCAGTAATATTAGCTGCTAAAGTTTCTCCTGGTTTGTGGTCTACTGTATAAAATAGGTGCCTCTCCAATGTAGCATTTGTCTGGGGGTTACACATTTCTCTAAATTTACATTTCAAGCACTCAGGAACCTCCCTTGATTCAGCCTGTACAACAATATGGAAGTCATCCCCTTCTCCTGCATATACTGCTGGTGCATACACAACTGTATGCTCTCTCTCAATGGCTTCTGACCCTGCTATGTTAAGCAACATAAATGCCCTCGGACATGCATCTTTATCAGAAAAAACTGCTTGTATGAAAATATCGTATTCCTGTTCAAATACCCTCCAATTCTCTGCAATATTATGATCAAACACAAGTGGACTTGGTCTGCAAAACACCTATACCATATCAACACACAATATAAAAAAGACCCTTGGAATTATGCACGAACATGCATATGCCCAATAGCACAATAAACTCTTCAAAATAACTGTACTTTGTAAATTACGTCTCCATAGCACAAGAACACTTTGAAACCAATTTGCGAAACCACTCCTCATCAGTGTAAGAAACACGTTGAAATGGCTGCACTTTTTGAATGAGCTGTACACAGCACAAGAAACTTCTCAAAATGGCTGTACTTTGCAAAATAACTGTACAGTGTAAAAACACACTCTGAAATGACTGCACTTTGCGAATTAAATGTACACAGCACAATAAACTTCTCAAAATGACTGTATTCTGCAAGATAACTGTACAATGTAAAACAATTTGAAATGGCTGCACTTTGCGAGATAACTTTTCTTTGCACAAAGTAAACTCTGAAATAATTGTACTGTAATAAAGCAACACTGCAAACACTTTGCGCACTCTGAAATACATCAAACAACTCTAGTTACACTTTGAATAGCTTTGGCCAATGCAAAATAGTAGTTTGTGTCAAAACATGGTCATTTACTAAAAAAACATGCAGTCACCTTGCTTTGTTATGCTTATTTTGCCCTTTTATTATACTTTTTATGCTTATCTGACCTCTTACGTTCGTTATATTTTTCTTGTGCTCGTTTTACTTTTAACATGCTTGTTATGCAAATCGGAAATAACTGAACACTCACATAAGTATTTCTGATAATTCTATCAAATATTGTGATTTTCAATATTTTGTTTAATCAATAATGCATTTTGTGCCACTCGTTTGATTAATAATGCATTTTGAGCTACTCATTTGATTAATAATGCATTTTGTGATCTGCGAATGCTTCTTATCGTTTTTCTTTACAAAAGAAATAATTTATCTGAGTTTTGGTTACCTGCAGTTCATTTCTGACCTTTTTTTTAACCATTTGAGCACTGTATCACCCTATCTGCAATACATACCTTCACCGTTAACTCTGCACCTCACAGCTCTCCATTCCGGTTCTGACACCATGTCCCTCGTCTGGTCAGGATAAAACAGACGAACAGTTGTGTGTTCGGTTCAAGCAGCTTTACTATATACAAACACATCAGGATTGAGGCTTAGTAACAAACTTAAATAAACTTATAAACAGACTGACTACTGCACTCATACATGTTAACTCACTGGCCTTTTCTCTCAAAATGACACTGCTGCCTGCACATGCTCTCTATATGCATGTGCCCTCACTTTGAAATGCTTCTTAGAGTTACAACATAAGCTCTGTTCTACACATACCAAAGGAGGCACTGTACTCAATGACAGGTCTGATGAATGCCATATACAGTGGAATAACGACTTCCTTTGTTTAAAAGTTGCACAACGTAGAATGATTTCCTCACTACTGTAGACATGTGATGGTCAAAGGCTAGATTACTATGGGTTCCCCAAAGTCCCTGACTACTGTGTCAACTTTTAAGGGTGTATTGTCAATATGATATAGTTACCATGGGGTGGACGACTTCCCGAAGAATACTGTTATGCAGTTGTTTGTCTGTGTCAGCCCTTCCTGAAGGACATTTGTGCCTGTGGGGGATTCAATGGCATCCCCTAATTTGCAATCATCTGCAAATTTAGTCAACCAGAGGCCAATGACACTGGCTTTGATTTCACAGAAGTAATTGCCAAAAGAAGAGGTCACAGGACCGATCCCTGAAGGAGTCTGCTTCTGACTGGCCTCTTTGTAGAGGTGGATTCCCCAGTTCTAACTTTCTGGGTCTTGTCTGTAAGCCAGCTGGCTATACAGTGGGTGATACAAGGGTTTGTACCTAACATCTTGCGTTTATCAACAATGCTCAATTGGGGGATTGTGTCAAATGCCTTGGCCAAGTCAAGGTAGGCAGCATGAACCATTTTCCCTCATCCATTGCTCTGGTGACCTACTCAAAGTTGTTCACCAGGTTGAGTAGGCATACCAAATTGGGTTGGGTCCAGTGTTTGGAGGTTTCCTTTGAAATTATTTATCATTTCCATGATAATTCCTTCTATAGCTTTGCATATGAGACTACTGAGACTTAAGTGTCTGTAGTTTCCAGGGTCTGTAGATGGCCCTCATTTGTGCAGAGGGATGACTGCTACTGTCCTCCATTCATGAAGCACGGAACCTGTTTGGAAGCTACAGTTAAATAGCAATTCCAGAGGGTCTGACAGGTCATATTTCATGTTATTCAGAAGGCATCCTGGGATACTGTCTGATGCAGTGCTCTTGGCCTTCGAGAGAACATTAAGGACCTATTCCCCAGTGACAGCAAGGAGAGTTATACTTGATGGTATTTCCTGAGGGAAGGTTGAGAGGGAGAAAGTGGCAAAGTTGGAGTTGAATTTTGTCAGCTAGTATATCTTCTAGCTCAGTAGAGTCGACTCCATTAACAATGAGCTTTGCACACAATCATGTATTGTCTTTGAAGTTGAAGACATAGCTAAAGAATGCCTTGTGGTTGCCCCTGGTCTGAGAGGCCAAATTTACCTCAAACTTGGCTTTGGTAGACTTTACTTTCCTCTCAGTGGTTTGTTTGGCTTGATGAGAGTGCTTTTATCCTGCTGGGTGCTGCACCTCCTAATTTTTACTATCATCTTCTTCCATCTCAAACAGCCTACTGATGCTGTGATTCCAGCAGAGTGGCTTATTTTTTTGAGTTAGTTCTGTACTTCTTCCTGGTGGATACAGCTGCCTCTATGCAGCTATTAACATGTTTGTATACAGTTTCTGTGAACAGTTCTGTGTAGGCAGCAGTGTTCTCAGGATTTATGGGGGCTTGAAATTTTGCCAGGCTATCACTTACTATTAGGAAGTTAGTCTTAGAGTAGTTTCTAAATATTCCAGGGTTAGCTAGCATTCCAGGCTTTATTTTTACTTCAAAGGACAATATTTTGCTGTCTGACCTTACCAGAGAAGACATTACACTAGAGGGTGTGCAGCGCACTCCCATATTAGTGAGGACCACATCCAGTATGGTTGCACCCCTGGGCTGGCGTATTGACAAGTGAGTTTGCATTTACAAAATCCAGGAATCCATGTGTCTGTAAATTTGGTGTCATATACAATTCCCAGTGAATACTGGGTTAATTAAAGTCATCCACAAATATGGTATTGGGTAGGATGGTGTTTTCAATAAGTTTAAATACATGCTGTGGGTTTCCTGGGTCATAAACAGGGTCTTATAGCTTGCAAAGAAGTGGTACTGGATTTTGTCTATGCTGATTTGAATGTGGAGAAGCTCAAGTGCACTGTCCTGTTTGACCAGCCCTGAGGTATATTTATTTTTGATGTAAATCGAGACATCTCCATCTTTAGTCCCAGTCTATGTAGTAGCTGGTCTAAATGTGTGGAAGGCATTATACTGTCACAGTGTGCTCTCCTTGGCTTTAAAAAAATGTCTCAATGGCCGCACAGACATATCAATCTCTAGGGTGAAGAGAGCGTCTAGTGAGTAATGTTTTTTTTTTTGTTTAGACTCCTAGTACTGAGCAATAGCACCTTTAGATTTTCTTGGTTTTGATTTATGTCAGAAGTACTTTCAGTTTGGCATTGCCTAAAAAATGCACTATGGGGAGGACAATATTTTATCTAATATTCGAAAGCCTAGAGGGGAGAGGTGCAGACCATCCCAGGCAAAGCAGCATGGTCTGTTGACCATTTCCTTCTATGCTAACAAATACTGAACCCTGTCAGAATGACACCGGAAACTAAGCCAATTGTTAAACTCCATCATCTTTTGTTCATACTGTGGCAGCATCCTTGGAGAAGGTAAAATGCTGCTCAATGCTAGGCTCATACCAGCCTGGGACACACATTACAAGAACTCCATGATGTCTCTTTTTCATATAGTCTAGGGAGGTACATCTCAGGTCATTTACACCCATATGGACCATGAGCGAGTCATACTGGTACTTGTGGTCCAATGACCTGACAGCATGCAAAATGTGGTGGATCCTGTCCCCTGATGAGCAACTGACTGTGGATTTCTCCTCACTCAGCTTGGTGAGAGGGAATGTTGGATTTTGTGGTGACCTGCTTTATAGGCTTAGAAGTAGAGGCTCCATAAGATGTGGCTGATTCTGTGGATGTGGGTACTGTTTTGAAATAGTGCACTTGGGGGTATTTGTTATGTGTACTTCATCTAGGAGGTCTTTGGGGTTTAGGAAGGTTACATTTAAATGCCTCAGCATATATGGGTTTGTGTGTCTGTGTCTGCTTTGAATTGTGTGTTATGGGTGCAGCGTGTGTACCACTGACAACCTTATTGACATTAGGAGTGCATTTATGTAAGAACTTTGCCTCCAATGACACTGCATAAATACATTTCTCACATACCAGTATCAGTCTGTTTGAGAATTAACTGGTTGTCAGTACCCATGATGCAATCTCTACATTGTCTCAGTATGCCCATATCCACCAACCTGGTAACTGAGATAGTGGGAAAAGTTCATACCTCTGTCAAAAGACCCTTTTTTTTTGATTAGACAGTTGGAGTGAGAATATAAAGTAATCTCAGGAGTATCTGGTTTGCAAATATGGGGCAGTGTTTGCCACTGCAAACTAGTTGCCCTGTGTGCAACTAGGTATTTGTGGAATTTCAATGGTGATTTTACAGGAAGAAATATTAACTCAAGGTGTCTGCATACAGGGCACTACTAAACACTTGAGGGAAAACAAATAAGCACACCCTGATGATTTACGGATGAAGTACTTGGGCAGATATTCTGAAGTTAAAAGGAAATAAAAAAAAAAACCATTCCTAAATCTGACCTAAATAATCAGGAATCGTGCTACAACAAAATCGCCAAGTTTGCCACAGGCCACCCTTACAGAAACCAACACTCTTCCTCAAACAATGGCTAAAATGAACTGTGAACTATGAACCTAAACTGCTTTGTACTCTCCCAACTTAAATGGTTAGAACTGCCAAACCTTCTAACATTTAACCAACTATCCATGGACCACAATATAATTCACAAACCTAACGGCACTCACCAAACTAGTCCAACCCAACAGCAATCCTAGAGCACTAAGATCCTCAAATAAACTATCGTTAAAGATTACCTAAGCCCACAAGACACAGGGGCACTGCCTTCTTTTCCCATACAATTGCCAAACTGTGGAACACTCTTCCTCAAACAATGGCTAAAATCCCCAGCATTCATGAGTTTAAAAACCTCCTTAAAGAACATCTAGCAAAACACTGGTTCTGCTCCTACCATACTCCTGGCTAAGCTACCTACTACTCCCTTATATTACCCTAAACTATCTCATTCTCACAGCTACAACTATTAACTGCTGAAGGCTATCTTGTTTCTACTCTTGGTTTCAGTTATCAATGTATACATACATACTGCTTTGTCTTTTAACAGTTCTGTAGACTGCATTTCTCTATCTTGCAATTACTGTATCACACTGTTCTCGCTATTAACTCATGCAGCCAGATTTTATCACTATGCCATTTTTTGTTAAATTTAATTATCTGCTAATTATTGTTATACAGCTAATTTTTTTACTGACTTGCTTTGTACATTGTTGATTAATACATGTTCAATTTGATTGTTTAATACGGTCTATTTTATGTTTGGAGATTTCCTCCCCAGGCCTCCTCTGAAAATAGGCCTCATGCCCAGTCGGACATTACCTGGTAAACAAAATAAATAAATAAATAAATAAAGCAGTGCTTACTGAAAATATCCAGAGTCTTGTCTCAGACAATGTAAGGATCTGTAGGCTTGTTGTAGCCTTTTCTTGGTAGATGCCTTGAATAGCAACCATACCAATCAAGAAAGTCAAACACTGACACTCACTGTCCAACCAGAAACAAACAGTCAGGAATCAATGGACTCTGCTCCTTCTCTCACCCGAAGCACAATATAAGCACAAATTCCAAGCTGGCACCATTATTAGAACAGCAGTCTTCAGCAAATTAGGCACATGTGCTCTCTCTCACCAGGAGTAAAACAGAAGCACTAATCCCAAAAATGACTACCGAGAGGCAGAATGTGGGCTCTTCAATAATTGGCAGTCGTGGAGCAGATGCTGCAGATTTTAAAGGTAAGATGGAAAAATGGGTTAATTTATTTATTTATTTTACATTTGTTGACCGGGAGTGTCCGAGTGAGCTAAAGTCCTTTTTCAGCGGAGGCCCAGGGAGAAAAGCTCCAATATAGAAAGCAATTCTCACTGTAAAATACTGTCCAGTTCGATTCTCAGCTAGAGCGTCTTCTGCGTGGAGATATGCGTGAATGGGCGTACCTTCGTAAAGGTTGTGCGTCAGGGCTGTTAACTCGGCACGTAAAAATCAATTACCAATCATTAGCGGACCGGAGTTCCACTGTGGCAACCCTAACCGGGAAAAGCCGAAAGACAGAGCAACATAGAAAGCAATTTAATAACAGTTATCCCACTCATAGAAATATACAAACAGATTACCATTTTGGTAAAGTAGTTCAACATTAAACAATACAAATCAAAAAAGATAAAAAGTGTAACACACAGGAAGTTAATTGTTTTAGTTTCAGCAGGATAGACTAACAATACTAAACAGAGTATAGACAATACTTTAGAAGAATTTCTTAGGAAGTAAAGGGAGTAAGTTATTCCGTTAGGTGGTGTGTAACTGTTATACAGTTCAGAGTGAGTTGGTTGTGGTTAAGGTGGTTGTGAACAATGGCAGGTCCAGTGTTTTTTAAAGTAGTCTTTGTTAGCTAATTTAAATTGTTTGGGGGGGGGGGGGTAAGGTTCCTTATTTCTAGTGGGAGTTTGTTCCATTCAATAGAGGGATAATAGCTATATAGATTACAGCCTGCCTTGGAATTGGGTTTACGAACCTTTAACAGATCTTGGGTTGTACTTTGGAGATGCCTGGTAGGGCAACAGTTAGAGATGAGAGGTGATAGAGCAGGGCAGAAGGGTGGCTGATACAGAATGGAGTGAATGATTTGCAGCTGAGATTGAAAAAGCAGGTGAGATAGTTCTAGCCAGTTTAGGTATTTTAAGGAGAGATAGTGGTGAGATTTATATGTTTGTTGAGCAGCAAATCTTGCAATCTGTTTGGTAAGTAGGGATGTACTTTAATTAGTGAGTATTTGGGAACAGTAAGTTAAACATAGTAGAAGGTATGCATGAGTAAGAGTAATTCTAGCTTCTGTTGTGAGGAATTTGTTGTTTCTGTACAGGAGTCCTAGCTTCTGATGTTTTTTTTTTTATACAGATGTAAATGTGTAAATCAAATTTTAGTTGATCGTCAATGGTAATGCCAAGTAGTTTTGTGCCAGATTCAACTTTTATGGGAGTATTGTTTAGGGACATTATAGAAAAGGATGTTTTGATGAGGTTACTAGTTTTAGGGAGAAAAAGTAGCAATTTTTGTTTTGGTAAGGTTAAGAATGAGCTGGTTATTTGTGAGCCATGCTTATACGGAGTTAAAGGAAGCCTGGGTAGTTGAAAGGAGTTCAGAAGGTGAATTTGCAATAGTGATGACTATAGAGTCATCTGCGTATTGGACTATATTTGACTGAGGACAAGAGGAGTAACATGTATTGGTGAAAATATTAAAGAGTAGTGGTCCAAGAATGGATCCTTGAGAAACACCTGTACTAACAGGAAGGGGGGGTAGATAGTACACTGTCCCATCTCACTGACTGCAGTCTGTGAGAGAGTGAGAGAGAGAGAGAGAGAGAGAGAGAGAGAGAGAGCTAGAGAACCATGCAACTGTATCTGGGGAAAGGTTAGGGTTAATGAGTTTGTTAAGTATCAGAGAGTGAGAGACAGTGTTGAAAGCTTTTGAGAGGTCAAGAAAAAGGCAAGATATGAGTTTATGATTGTCTTTGGCTTGGGTACTGGTACTTAGAAAGGATAGTAGAGCTGTGGTGGTACTATGCTTGAGGCGAAAGCCATGCTGTGTGGGAGTGAGCAAGGTTTCCTGTAAGAGGTAGTGCATAACCTGCTTGTGTACACATTTTTCTAGGACATTAGAGAGAGGGAGAGGACAGCAATTGGTCTGAAGTTAGCAATTTGTATGGAGTTACCTCCTTTATGAATAGGAAGAGTGTAAAATTGTTTCCAGATAGATGGAACTGTTGATTGAGCGATTTATTAGGAGAGATACAGGGATAGCAAGGGAGTGTGCAGCAGTATGGAGAAAATATGAAGCGATGTTGTCTGCAGATACAGAGCATGGTTTGAGTTGAGAGAGTAGAATTTTGATATAGTAAGTGGAGACAGGTTTGAGTGAGAAGGGGTTTAATGAGTTGATAGCCGAGTGGGTTTCAGGGGGGGGGGGGGGTTGGGAGTGTTACTATCAGAGTGGCTGGAGTTAAATAGTTTGGAAATTGTTTTCATAAAGTACGTATTGAAGATATTGGCAGTCTCTTCTGGTGACTTGTCAGGACAGGGATTAGATGATGTAGGAGTGCCAGGGTGTATTATGTGGGTTATTGCATTCCAGAATTTTTTGGGGTTAGACAAATATAGTTGGGGGATTATAATAGAAATCTTTTTTGTCTTTGTTGATGTGTTTTTTTTTTAGTTTGGTTTCTTAATTCACTGTACTTTTGTAAGTTAGTTAGGCATTTGGTTTGTACCCATATTTTCCAGGCTCTATCCCTAGTTTTAATGAGGGTAGGTTTAGGTTTTAGATAGCCAGGGAGAAATATATTGTTTTTACACAAACTTTTTTAGGTGGAGCTAGAGAAAGTACAGTTTTGTACCTACCATAAATGTAGATGTTCGAGTGCTAATACAGCTGCAGTCATAACAGATGGGTTCTCCTGCAGTCAGGCGGGTCCTCGGTCGGCCGAATTTCAAAGTCTAGGTCCGGCGTCGGTTGTCGTCGCTTCTTCCCTGACGTCAGTGCGACAGGGGTGTAAAAGAACCAGCCGACGACATTTTCTTCAGTTTTTCTTGCCCCAGATGTCAGGTGCCCCCAGAAGGAATGCAATACATAAAATTATGTAATAATGCAATGCAATATAATCAAAAACCAGTAGTTGCAAGCAAATACACCATAAAAGAATACCCCTAGAGGGGAAGGAAGGAGGGAAACCTGGACTGCAGCTGTATTAGCACTCGAACATCTTCATTTATGGTAGGTACAAAACTGTACTATGTTCATCGTGCATACAGCTGCAGTCATAACAGATGGGTAGAATCCCAAAGCTAAGAAAGGGGTGGTAGGCACTAGGTGGAACTAGGAGGAGCCAAAATGCCCTGCAAGACTGCAGTGGCAAAGCCTGCTCTAGATTTGGAGTATAATGGTAGGTTGTAGTGCTTGGAGAAGGTATGCACAGAACTCCAAGTGGCTGCTTCCAAAATATCCTTGGTAGGAACTCCTCTGAGGAAGGCTGCAGAGGTGGCTGTGGCCCTGGTGGAATGAGTTCTAATGCCTATAGGTACAGTTTTGCCATGAAAGGAATAGCAAAAGCGTATGCAGTGGGCTATCCATTTTGAGATTGTCTGTGGATGTACAAGGAATGTAGTAATCTCTCCCCTTTGTTTTGAGGATTAGGATAAAAAGTAGGTAAATGTATGGCCTGATTTAAAGCTACCCTGGATACCACTTTAGGCATAAAGGATGGGTTGGTTCATAATGAAACTCTGTCCTGATGGAAGATGATAAAAGGCTGGACAGCCATAAGAGCCTGTAGTTATGAAACTCTACGAGCTGAAGTAATAGCCAGAAGGAAAGCTGTTTTCCAGAACAAATATTGTAAATCTGATGAGGAAGCTGGCTCATAAGGAGGCAAAGTCAGTTTTTCCAGAATGAAATTAAGATCCCAAGCAGGTATTGGTTGTTTCCTTGGAGGTCTTAAATTCTTAGCCCCTCTGAGAAACTGTCTTAATAGAGGGTGAGAGAATAAAGGTGGATCAGTGTTGTATTCTGCAGAAATGGCTGAGGCATGGATTTTGATGGAGGAGAACGAAAGTCCACTGCTTAGCAGTTCAGCCAAATATTGTAGTATTTGAGGTAAATTCAGTTTTCCAGGGCTCTGGCCCTTTTTCTCATTCCAGACACAAAAACGTTTCCATTTTGCGGAGTAAGCTTTTCTAGTTGATGGCCTTCTGGCCTCCAAAATGACATCCTGCACCTCCTTGGAGAGTAGGGCCTGCTGTGATGCTAAGGAATCTTCCATGCGGCTAGATTGAGTGTTTTCAGCTGACTGTGAAGAGTTTTGAAGCTGTGCTGAGTCAGAAGAAGAGGCATTAGAGGCAGGGTCCATGGTGGGGAATGCGTCAGGCTCCTCAGGAGTGGATACCAGTGTTGCCTTGCCCAGTCCGGAGCAATGAGGATCATCTTTGGTCTGTCTGCTCTGGTCTTCAATAGGACTTTGGGCAGCAGAGGAAGAGGCGGGAAGGCATAAACTGTCATTGATGTCCAACTGAAAGAGACAGCGTCCAATCTCCAGGCCTTTGGATGGAAGATCCTTGAGCAGAATTTTGTCAATTGATGATTTTTGTGGGAGGCAAAGAGATCTATGTCTGGCCTTCCCCATTCTTGGATTATTTCTGTAAAAACTTTTGGATGCAACTTCCATTCGTGTGGATCTGTCATATTCCTGCTTAGGTTGTCTGCCAACGTGTTTTCCTTGCCTGGCAAGTACTGTGCTTGTAGTTCCATTTGTAAGTCCATGGCCATGTTCCAAAGTGACATGGCCAGTCTGCATAGAGGATAAGAATGTGTTCCTCCCTGCTTGTTTATGTACCACATAACTGTGGTGTTGTCCGTTCTTATCAATAGTTGACCTGGTTGTAGAAGGTCCTTGAAAGCTATAATAGCATTTATTACTGCTAGCATTTCTTTCTGATTGATGTGAAGGTGCTTTTCTTTTTGGGACCATTTGCCCTGAATGCACCGGTCTGTCATGTGCGCCCCCCCAGGTGTAGTCCCAGGCGTCTGTTGTGATGACTTGATTTGCTTGAGGCTTGCTGAATGGAAGACCTGTGTTTGTTTGACATGCTTGAGCCCACCACAGAAATTCCTTTTGCAGACATGGAATTAGTGGTATTATTGTTTCCAAACTGTGGCTGTGTTGAGACCATATGTTTTTTAGGTACCATTGTAGTTTTCTCATATGCAGCTTTGCACATGGGATTAGTAAGATGCAAGATGCCATGAATCCCAGAGCCTGCAGGATTTTCCTTGCAGTCAGCCTGGTGCAATTTGCCAGTGTTCTGAAATATTGAATTAGTTGCCCCTGCTTCTCTGGCGTGAGGTAGGCCATCTGGGTGTTTGTGTCCAAATTGGCACCCAGGAAAATTATCTTCCGAGAGGGTATTAGCCTTGATTTCTCTTTGTTGACTGTGTATCCCAGAGAGTTTAATAACATTATTACATAAGCCGGATGTTTCAGAAGAATGTGCTTGCTGTCCGCTTGGATCAGGCAGTCGTCCAAATAAGGCTATATTTGTATCCCTTGAAGTCTGCAGTAGGCAATTACTGATGCCAGGCATTTCGTGAATACTCTGGGCGCAGTAGATAAGCCAAAGGGCAATGCAGAGAATTGATAATGGGTTGAACCTGCAAGAAATCTGAGGTATCTTCTGCAATTTTGTCTGATTGGGACATGCAGGTATGCCTCCTTGAGGTCCAATGTTACCAGCCAAGACTCCTTGCCCAGCATGGGAAGAAGTTGCTGTAGACTGAGTATCTTGAATTTTGGTACGAGTAGGAATGTGTTTAGGATGGAAAGATCCAAAATAGGTCTCCACTCTTTTCCCTTCCTTGGCACCAGAAATAGCCTGGAATAAAAAACCTTGACCTTGTTCGTGTGTAGGTACCTCTTGAATAGCTTTCATGTTTATAAGATCTGAAATTTGCTTTTGTGCCTCTGCCCTTTGATTGTGTGGCAGGTTTGGCATGCCTCTCATTTTTGGAAGGGTATGAAAATGGAATTTGTAGCCTCTGTTTAAATGTCCAGGATCCATTTGTCCTTTGTGACAACATGCCAATTTTTTGAGAATAGTGCCAGCTTTCCTCCTAAGGGGGCTGCCATTTGAGACCTGGTTGGCATGCAAAGGGGAAAGTCATTGGGTTTGCTTTCTGAAAGATTGCGATTTGTCCTCACCACCTCTTTGTGTAGGAAGCTTGCCATTGTCTGCCTCTGTACGATCCTTGTGTTTGTCCTCTGCCCCTCGGGCGCCTGTATCTGCCTCTTTGGGGTCCGTCTGTGGCAGGAAAGGACCAGTTTTTGGAAGGCCAATTTCTACTAAAACGTGGGGGTTGAACCTGCAGAAATTCTTTCACAGTTTGCATTGATTTAGCCTTTTCCTCCATTTTCCGTAATACTTCCTCAGCATTTGCCCCAAATAGTACATCCTTTTGAAGAGGGGCGTCTAGTAATTTAGCTTTGACATGATCAGGCAAGGCTTGTTCCTTGAGCCAGGCATGCCTACGTATGACTGAGCCTGTAACAGCAGCTCTACATGAGGCCTCTAGAGCATCAAAACCACATTGTAAGGTATGCTTACCCACTTGTTCTGCACTATGCATCAAATCCTGCAACTCCTTCACGTCTGGTTGTTCAGGTTGTGACATTTTACTTTTCAATTGAGATAACAGAAACTGTTGGTATTTTAGCATATGAAACTGACAGTTTAAGGCCCTCATGGATAAGGTAGCAGAGGTATATACCTTTTTTTCCCACCTTTCTAAGGATCTGAAATCTCTCTCGGAAGGCAATAGATTTTTGGCAATAGAGGCCTTAACTCACTTGGGCCTCTGTGAGATGGTTTCTAGGTCAGCAGCATGGCTTTTGTATAGAAATTAATGTGAGTCAGGAACCCTGTAGTACCTGTCAGGCTTAACTGGAGCTGGAGGAAGACAGTCTGGGTTAAGGCAGGCCTCCGAGTAAACATTATCTAGGATGTCCAAGACAGGAGGTATAGCCAGAGGCCTGTGCTGGGGTAACAAAAGAAATTCCCTGAGCCTTTTCTTGGAATCTGAATAATCCTGGCCTTCCCAGTGGAAGTGTTCCCTTAAGGTATGCAGAGTTTCCCCAAATGAGAAATCCTCAGGTGGGGATACAGAAGGAATAGACTCCTCTGCATCAGAGTCTTCAAAAGGGGAGTAAGACTGTTCCTGATAATCAGAGTGTTCTGAAATAATGGAGCCCTGATCAGAGGAGGGGGAATCTTCCTCCACTCTGGGTCTTTTGTCCGGAGGTGGCTGAGAACATCTGATTAGAGTAATTAAATCCTCAGCCATTTTAAGCATCTGTTTCTTAGGCATGGGGCCTGGAGATGGGCCCTGTGTAGCTGGTCTCTTAGGGTGCATGGTTGCTTTAGACTTGGTGAAAGCCTTGATGGAGAAAGAAGAGGAAGGTCTGAAGACACCTTGAGTGGAGGTGGACCTGTCCACATTCTGTGTTTCAACGCCAAGAGTGGCTTCGGTATCTGTAGTCGGGGTGTGAGCCAAGGAGCCTGCGACCTCGGGTACAGGAGACACCGTCAAAGATGTGTCGTCGGTAATCAGGGGCTGCGTAGGCGCCTCACTGAGAACCAGACCACGTGTAGTCGGCTTTGGCGTGGTGTCGGTAGAGGCCGCAGACCTCGAGTGTCGGTCCTTGTCTTTGCGTTTTTTAGACAAAACCGGAGTCGGAGTATGCGACGACATAGTATAGTTAAATGCTTTCCCAAAAAAAATGCTGGGCAAACTCCGCCCGACGCTTAATAGTGCGTTTGTTGAATGTAGCACAAAAGCGACAGACCGAGACGTCGTGGTCTGGGCCTAAACAAGGTATACAGAGGGAATGGAAACTCTTATGCGGTATTTGCTTCCCACAAGAAATACAATTATTAACTTTGTCTGACATCGGTCTGAGGCAAGAAAAGTTTCCCCAACGGGGTACTTAGCTTTTAAGAAGACTTCGGTTCCAAATTTTTCGTAATCTCAGGAGCTGGCCGACCGGCACTTGCGCACTGCTTCTGCTTCGGGCACCGCGCGGCAAGAAAGACTGAAGAAAATGGCGTCGGCTGGTTCTTTTATACCCCTGTCGCACTGACGTCAGGGAAGAAGCGATGACAACCGACGCCGGACCTAGACTTTGAAATTCGGCCGACTGAGGACCCGCCTGACGGCAGGAGAACCCATCTGTTATGACTGCAGCTGTATGCACGATGAACATTTTAGAATGCTAAGGAAAGTTGAGTTGAAGGTTTCTACTGCTTTGTCTAGTGGAAGCTGTGTTAAGCAGTTCCAGTCCACTTTAGAGAAGAGAGTACAAAAAGTATCTAGGCTAAAGTTGGAGAGTTTCCAGCAGGTGATATTCCGATGTGGCTTTGGGAGATGGCTGGTATATTTGAGTACCTTTATAGGTGAGTGATCACTCAGAGTCTGGCAGTGTTTCTGGATTATGGTATTTGCAGGGATTAGAGACTAGTATCCAGTCGATCAGGGAGCTAGGAGAATGTGAGTTATTAGTGTGGGTTGGTTGGGAGATTAGTTGTGTAAATCCGTAGAGGCTAATATGATGTGGCGAGTGTGAAATGTTGAGGTTCAGCCAATTAATTTTAACATCCCCTAGAAGGATGGTTTCATTAGGGATGTTTTGGGAGAGATATGAGAGTTTATTTTCCAAAAGGGGAATGTTGTCCCCTGGTGGAATATATATGACTGCTACTGTAATGGTAATATAGTTACTGAGTTAAAGAATTGCTAACAATGTTTCCTAAGAATTGCAGTGTGCACTAAGCAGTTGGATATGAGAGAGGGGGACGTAAGCTTCAGGTATCTAAGTGGAGAGCCACTAATTTTAAAAGAGCAAGATAGATTGGAAGGGGGTGGGCACTTTGTATTCTGGTTTTATGGAATACAGTGAGGTGTCCAATAATTTAAATAGTTGAAGGGGAGTGACATCACAAAACGATAATTTTGTGCTTACTCACAACAACCAATGAAAGGTGAATGGGAAAGAGATACGTGGTAGAAATTAACATAAGGGCAGGCAAAGAAAATAAATCACAATATACAAAAATAGGAGGAGGCAATGAAGCAACACAAAATACAAGAAAGCAAAAACAAACTAACCTTTTCCTCACAGCACACTGTGGCATAGTCTGGGTGAGCTTTTCCATTAAAGCCTTGAAATGTCTTATTTTACCCCACCACCGGGCCGCAGACCAGGTACCAGGTTGTGGATCATTTGGTATCGGGCCACAAAGAAACTTTTAGGCAGGAAGTGAAATGAAAAATTAAATGGGTGCACGTATGTGTGCAAGTGTGTTTATATTTCTGTCTGCGTGTGTGAGTGAATGTGTGCATGAAAGCAGTGTGTGTGTGTGTGTGTGTGTGTGTGTGTGTGTGTGTGTGTGTGTGTGTGTGTGTGTAAGCAGATGACACTGTGTATGTGTGTATGACAGACCGTGAACAGTGAGATGGATCGATACATTATTTTACGCTCGCTAAGCACTGCTTTTGCTGTTTAGCGAGTGTAAAATAAAATGAAACTGAAAAAAGGTGTATGTATGTTTCTGTCTGCGTGTGAGAACGAATGCGTGCATGAAAGCAAAACAGACTGTATGTTTCTGTCTGCATGTGTGAGTAAATGTGTGCATGAAAGCAGAACAGACTGTGTGTATGTTTCTATCTGCATGTGTGAGTAAATGCCTGCACGAAAGCAGAACAGACTGTGTGTGTATGTGCACGTGTGAGAGAGAGAGAGAAATAGAGAGAGAGAGAGAAAGAGTGAAGAGTGACAGCCATCCTTGGCAGCAATAGCAGCATCAATTATTAAGAGGTTTGTGCACCTCTCAACCATACCTCTCAACCCCTTGCACAATAAATCTGGACAGAGCCACAAATAATAGGGACAGAGTTTAAATACTGCTCTTATAAACTTAAGTAGCAGCTTGAATACGCACTGAAAACCCTGTTTCCATTTCCAACATCCTATCTTTGTGAAGCAGGGTTTTCTGCAATGACAGCAACCAAAAACTAAATTACTTAGTAAACCAATAAGTGATCCAATGCAGCTCCAAGTAATGGCCAGATGAAAAAAACTCCAGCGCAAATATGAACGAGTTTAAAAACGTTTAATTCAGATGAAAGAATAAAATATAGTAAAATGCATTACAAAATTTCATAGACATCAGCAATTTCCAAGTTTTCCAAAAATGAAAATCAGCAAATAATGAATTCTATGTTTAA
>NC_056730.1:579620771-579658623 GCF_019279795.1 Protopterus annectens | reverse complement strand
ATGATAGCTTGTTAACTAAAGAATGTGGGTAATGTCTAAGATAAAACATATTTTTTAATAGATCAGCTTGTTTGAAGAATTCTACATCATGACTAATAAGTCCAGAAATGCGAATAAATTGCCCTTTGACAAGATTTCTTTTCATGAATAGTGGGTGCTGGCTCGTAAAATCTAAAAAGTTATTTCTGTGCGTTTCTTTTCTGTAAATGGTAGAGCTCAATTCACCAGAGGGTGAAACATCAATTCTTGTGTTAAGGAAAGTGATAGAACATCCTTTATTAGTTAAGGAAACCTATGCTGTCTTTCATGGCAGAAATGAAAGTGTCAAGATGATAAGGGGAACAATTACATTTTAATTTATTAGATATGACAATTAATAGAGATCAGGTTTAATGTGTTATTACTACATTTATATACTCATATACATAAGGCTATTTGGTGTATACATTTATTTTGTGATTCAAATTAAATGAGTTTTTCTCATGTATACACTGTTGCACATGTTTATACATTTTATTATAAGTAATTTTTTAATCAGACTTGTTTGTTGTCTTATATGTTTTATACCTGTTAGAAGGACTGATTAGTTAATTAAGGGTGTGACTATTTAAATGAAGAATTTTTGAATGTAATCTGTCTGAAATTTAGTCTAGGTACTAAACGAAAAGCGCTTTACAGGTCATATTAAATTGAATTTTTGTTTTCGCCTAGTATTCGCCTTTCTTTTTTGTTGCTCTTCTAACCAAAGGTGTCCCAGTAGATGCTATGGTGGTGGCTATGGCCACCAAGAATGAATTAGCCGAAACTTCTTCATCTGTCCATCCACAGAATAGAGAGTCTTGAATGATGGACAGCTATGGGAAACCTATGCTCTCTTCAGCAGCCTTTACCCTTAGGTCGCTGAATTATTTATCCCACTTTACTCGTCTTCAGTGGGATCTCCTCAAGGAGCTAGGAGATACCCTCCAAGGTGCTACAGCTGGAGGGGTACCTGACGAGATAAGCTCTCAGCTTGCGACCTTAACCTCTAACAAACTCCTCCATGCTCCTCATTTCTTATGCGGCCGATGGAGCGCGTAGTGTCGAGAGGCTCAGAGTATGGCAATGGGCAATATCTTTCTCAGCATTTTTTTACTGCAATGCACATCCTGGGGAAATCCAACATGCTAGCAGACAGATTAAGCAGGGCAATTCTTATGCCTCACAAGTGGTCCCTGAATCAGGAAACTGCGAACCAAATTTTTCACAAGTGGGGCCAGCCTTGCTGCAACCTCTTTGTCACAGCCATCAACATCAAATACAGCAGCTACTTTGCCCTAATTACCCCTCCGGGGGAGTCACCAAGGAATGCACTTGCTCACGATTGGCTCCCGGGGCGTCTGTATGCCTTCCCTCTGTTCCCACTGACACCCAAGGTCCTCCAGAAAGCCAAATCCTTGAGTTGCAGGCTAATTCTCATTGCTCCTTACTGGCCTCGTCAGATAGGGTTCCCCTTTCTATGGCACCATCTTCAGGAGGAACCTTGGATCCTGGACACAGTGCCAGATCTTCTGACTCATCAGTCAGGAACACTCCACCCCTCTACTCAAAGCCTCAAGCTGACAGCTTTGTTACTCCACTTCCCATCTTCGCCAGGCTTCCAGAACTATCCCCAGCAGTGCGACACATTCTGGTTTCATCGCATAAGAATCCAACTAGAAAACTTTATGCAAGCAAATGGAAGATCTTTCCTTGTTGGGCTGACAAAAAACATACAGACCCCTTTACAGCCCCTATATCTGCAATCCTGGAATTTAACAAAAACCTTTAATGGTGGTGCAGCGGCAGCCATGGTACAAGTACAAACTACCACGTAGGAGACAAGTGATCCAATATAATGTCTCACAGATTATGTAAAGCCTTTCTAAGGAAAACATTTCTTCTAAGACCCCCCCCCAATAAGAACCACCACCTTCTTGAGACCTTAATTTGGTGCTATCGTCTCTAATTCTCCCTCCTTTCAAACCAGTTTCCTCTTGCCCACTAAAGTTCTTATCTTGGAAGACAATCTTTCTAACAGCGATTACTTCCGCAAGGAGGGTTTCAGAACTGCAAGCTTGGTCTATCTGTTCTCCCCATCTGATTTTCCACGAAGACAGAGTTTCCCTCAGGAAAAATCCTTCCTTTCTGCCAAAAGTTTGTTCTGAGGCCAATTTAAATTAGTCCATTGAGCTACCTGTTTTTCCCCAATCATGGCAACAAGGCAGAATACATGCTTCAGCAATTGGATGTACATAGGCAGTTACGTTTTTACTTGCATAGGACAAAGGAATTTAGAAAATCTGACCAACTGTTTGTTTCATTCACAGAAAACATAAAAGGAATTTCAGTGTCAAAAGTCACCTTATAAAAATGGCTTGCAGACACCATTACTTATGTCTATAACTCTCAGAATAAAGAGATGCCGGGGAAAATTAGAGGACATTCAACCACAGCTATGTTGACTTCCACTGCTTTTCAAGCTAGGCTCCCTTTGTATTCAATTTGTGTTGCAGCTACATGGGTTAATCATCATACCTTTACCACTCATTATAAAGTAGATGTGGCCTCCC
This sequence comes from Protopterus annectens, assembly GCF_019279795.1. NCBI lineage: Eukaryota > Metazoa > Chordata > Ceratodontiformes > Protopteridae > Protopterus > Protopterus annectens. The sequence goes on along the minus strand of NC_056730.1, from coordinate 579,656,032 downwards.
AGAACAGAGCATCCTTTGGTTCCACTGTTCTGAAGAGTTTACTCCCTTGAACTACCCGAGAAAGGTGGTGCTGGGGTCGCTGTCCCAACCATCGGAATGAAGGCGAGATAGGACAACATAACAAAGAAGTTATGTACTCACCATAATGTTCCATGTTTGTTGTCCATAATCTCGCCTTCATTCTTGCATCCCACCCTCCTTCCCCTCTCTTGGAGGATCCAGAGGAATTTTCTGAAATTGGCTGTATTTTTCCTGATTCCCTTCATGCCTTAGGAATTAAGGGCAGAGGATCTGTTGTAATTGTTGTATTGGGTGGCACAGTCTAGTGATTAGTTTCTCTCAAACGAGATCTGGGTAACAGTCGCTAGGCATCGTAGGGTAGGATTTAGCCTTGAGCCAGTAAAAGCTCTCGAGCTTTAGTACATGGTCGAGTTGGAACTGATGCTCGGTTCCAAACCCCAACCATCAAGAATGAAGGTGAGATAGATTATGGACAACAAACATGGAACATTATGGTGACTGCATAACTTCTTTTTCCTCTTTATTTGAGAAATTGGGGAAGAAAAACTATAAATCAATTTGTTGATTTAAATTTGATTCAGAAGTTACTTTTTGGAGGAAAGGAAAGGTTTGTCCTCAATACTCTATTTTTATGAAAAAACATGCAGGAAGCCTTGCATGAAAGTGCCTGAAGTTCTGACACTCATTTGGCAGAGGTGATGGCAACCAAAAATATTGTTTTCCAGGACAGAAGCTTCATATCTGTGGATGCTGTAAGTTCAAGTTAAAGATTGCAGCAAAATGGTTAAGTCGCCAGGGAGGCACTGGATCACGAACTGGAGGCCTCAAATAAAAGGTATCTTTCAAAAAGGCCTTAGAGATTCTGAGACAAGCAATGGAAATGTTGTTGAATCCAATGTGAAAGTTTCAGACGGCTGCCAATTGTACTTGCTGAACAACTTGTCCCAGACATGAAAAGTTCAGAAAAAAAATTGATGATTTTTTTTGAAGAGGTGCTTAAAAGGAGTCTAAATAGTTATCCGATGCCCAGATATAAAAGAGTTTCCATTTGCTCTTGTAAGTCTTTTTTTATTAGAATTTCTCTGAGAGGATGAAATGATTCGTACTACTGGGGAAAGAAAGCCTGGCATCTCTGGCAATTGTTAAAATTGTATAAACAATGCAGTCAGTTTTAGGGTCTGTAGGTTCAAAAAAGGCATCCTGGAGGGGTGTGTGAGGAGATCCAGGAAGGGATCCAGCACCCATGGTAGGTGAACTACGTGAGGCCAAAGAAAGGGGAACCATACCTGTCACTGCTAGAAGAGGGCAATGAGGATTACTTTGGTCTTGAGCTCCATTACTTTCTGGATAAACTTGGGAATTGGGGGGAGGCATAAAGTAGACCTAGGGGACAAGAACAGACTACAGCATCACTCTGTGTCTGACCCTGTGGAGGGTTGAGGGCAAAATAACTTCTTTGTTATTTAGGCATAAAGCAAAAAGGTTGCAGCAAGGTTGCCTCCAGCAGCTGAAAATCTCTGTTGCCACTGTTCTGTTGGGAGACCACTCCTGAGGCAGTAATAGAGTTCTGCTCAACTTGTCCACTAGGATATTGGATGTTCCAGGTATATGCATTGCTACTAGAAAGCAATTCAAAGAGATCGCCCACTGCCAGATTCTCATGGCTTCTCAGCAAATAGGGTATGATCTGGTTCCACCTGGTCTGTTGAAGTACCAAACTACTGACATGCTGTCAATGTATGGCAATCACATCCTTGGATAAACAGCCTTGAAATGCCTGCAACACAAGGAAGACATCCCATTAACTCAAAGACACTGATGTGAAGGATGGCTTCTAATGGGGATCACGTTTCTTGAACTGTTCTCCCTTTGAAATGCCTCAACCACCCAAGAAGGGAAGCATCCGTGGTCACTTAGGCTTTGGGTACTGGAGAAGAGAAGTGTCTACCCAGAGTGACTGAGCCACATGTAATCCACCACTGGATATGGTTCTTGCATACCTGTACGAGTAAAATTTTGTGAAGATGGGGATTACGTCTCTGGGACCACTGTACTGCTAATGTCCACTGTAGAACTCTCATGTGGTATCTGGCCAATGGGACCATCACTTTGAAGGAAGCCATTAGCCCTAGAAGTCTTAATATCAGTTGTGGTGTGGGGATGTGGATGATTTTATTACTTGAAAAGACATTGATCTGAGTAGATCCATGGGAAGGGGAGCTTTAGTATTTGATAAATACTGTCTATTAGCAGCCTATGAATTCTATGCACTGAGTAAGCTACAATTTGCTCTTCTTTACATTCATGGAAATACCCACAGCAGGTGATGGTTACAGCAGGAATGACTGGTGTATCAGAAGTAGATCCTTGGAGGTAGCAGTTAAAAGCCAAATTGTCCAGATATGGGAATACTTGGGTCCCTTGAAGAATGTGAAAGGCAGTCACTGCAGCCATTATCTTGGGGAACACCCGAGAGGCTGTGGTGAGACCGAAAGGCACTGCTCTTAACTGGAAATAATTGGCTCCCATCCAGAAAAACAGAAATTTCCTTGACTGTCTCTAGATCTTTATGTGATAGTAGACATCTTGAAGATCTACAGGGCACATCCAATTGTCTTTTCTGAGAAGAGGCAGAATAGATTGTACTGTGACCATCTGGAATTTTGTGTATTTTACAAATTGATTTGATTTGCCCAAATCCAAAATTGGTCTTGGGTCCCCTGTCTTTTTTGGAACTAAAGAACCTTGAGTAGACTCTGGATTCTAAATGGTCTTGGTGGACTAGATGGATGACTCTTGACCAGCAACTTCTGTTGCTGCAGATTCCAACTGACTGGGTGGAATGTTGGCAATTTTTCATTTTGTTCTTGGAGTTAATAAAAAGGGGACTGTATAACCTCTGGAAATAATCCTTAGCACCTATGAATCTCGAGTCATGTACTGTCGGGCTACAGGGTGTAAGGAGAAGTGGTCCCCCGACTGTCTCCAGACCTCAGCAGCCTGGCAGGCATTGAGGGATGCTGGAAAGGCTTCTCTGTGAATGGACCAAAGAAACCTTGATTTTGAATATGACCTCTGCCTCTGGGATGACATCCTGTGGCATCTAGGTCCAAGGAAGTCATTGTTCCATTGCATATGACATTCATCAGACCTATCATTGTGTACAGTGCCCCCCGTTGGTATGTACCTAACTAGGCACATCTAACAACTGGAAAGTCCACAGAGGTTTCTCACTAAAAAATTAAAGGGTTTAAGTAATGTGTCCTATGCAGACTGCCTCAAGGCCTTATCTCTGTATTCTGTCTCCTACAAGCTGTTAAAGGGAGTTCTATACCTAGCAACAAGGTACTGTTAGACCCCAGTCGGATGGACCTTCTTCATACCCACAAAACAAACAGCAATAGAATTACCTATTTTAAACACTTAAGCCTTGCTTGTGATATAAATAGGACCTGCTGAAGAGACAGGTATATATCCCAAAGACTACCCCTTCTCTAGAACAGGCTCCCTTCCATGTGAAGCAGTTCCCCCCTTACCCAATTCAAGTGTAACTTGGACAACTGGATGGGAAACAGAAAAATCATCCCTGGTTTGGCAACTATGTCTCTAATGGACACAGGCAGCCTGTAATTGGTTCATCTCCCAGGATCCTGCTTGTAAACGTTTTACCTCCAAAGCCCCTCCTTACATTTATCAAGGGCACCAGAATGTGTCAGAGATTTGGGATGCATGGCTAGACCTAAAAAGGGTTGAAGTTATCATTAGCCAAATAAACACATCTGAACCTATGAACTTAAAACCGTTGAGATTTTTTTGAACCACATCTTTCTACCCCCTCTCTGACTCCTGGAGAAGGCTCTCCGAGGGGTTGAAAAATGGATTGCAAAGGCAGACCAGGTCTTATAGTCCTGTTCACTTACAGTATGTCCTTGACTTTGGGTCCAAACAAAGTGGAACCATCATAAGGGGTATTAATGAAGGATGTTCTGAAGCTTTCCACAAAGTTACATAGCCACATCCAGGTATGACAATGCATCATAATACCAGCTCTGGATCCATGGGCTGCACCATCCACTACACTGGAAAGCAGTCTCATGGATACATTTGTAGTAGCCTGAAGGGCTGACAACTGGGACTTTGTAGTTTTTTGGACATCCGCTGGTAAATTACCTGCTAGAGAATTTGAAGGTTCCTTAATCAAATCTCTCTGGAAATGTGGTGAGTAAGCCATATAATTCACACACGAATAGAGAAAGTGGTTGAAGTGTACGTCCATTTCCCCAATCTGATCAAATCCCTAGACTCCCTGTTAGCTGGATGAACAGAGGAACTCTCTTTGGACAGTTCTTTTTTCATGGCATCTACAAGGGGCCCTTAGCCCAGAACTTCCTATCCCTTGAAGCAGCTAAGATTCTATCTGGCTTTTTAGGGATAGGTTCTGCCAGATCAGGCTCCTTCCAATCTTTCAGAGTAACGAAGTTGACAAGTGGGTTGGAAGAAGGGACCACCCAGGTTGTTGAAAGGCCAGAGCCAAAAGCTTCAACAAATGCCAACTCACTAAAAAAGGGGGCTTCAGTGGACCATCCCCAATGCTGTTTCATCAATTCTAGAATGTCTCCAAAGGGAGGTCTTCAGAGAGGGATCTTTGAGAACCTTCTCCCCCATCTGAGTAGGTGTCTTTGGTGACAGACTCAGTAGAGGTGGCAAGATGTTTCCTTTGGGTGTCCCAAGGCACAGTACTCAGAAAAGGAGTTGTAAGAGGAGACACATTGGAAACAGACAAGGTACTTGACGATCAAGTAGTCTCGAAGCCTAATGGACCCATCTGTCCCTGTCTATCGAAATGAGAGGAGGAGGAGGGTACACAGTCTTCAAATGGAGTTTAGATGGATCCAAGGTCTGGGAGCATACCAAACATCTTGGTCCAGCCAAGGTCCTCTCCACAGCATAGAAGACTTATCCAGCCACTGAATAAAAGAAGAGCCAGCCAAACTGGAAAGGTTGGAAGCCCTCTTGAATCCAATGGCTGAAGGCCCTGAGGATGAATTCAGAACCGACATGTCAAGTGTCGAGGCCCCATGTGGCAGTGACGGCTCTGAAAGTTTCTGTGTCGACTCGACAGCCAGTGCCCAGACAAAGACACCCTGGATCAGGGGCTCTGCTGGACTGAAACCACTGCAGCCAAGCAAGTGAGGGAAAAAGTTGAAGCTGAAGTTTCAAGTGCTATCAACAGGTAGGAAGCTGAGAAGACTGAATAGCCGTGGAGGGAGTGAGTTATTTTGAATCCTTACTTGGAGATGGAACTGGGAGGACTCCCGTCTCAGTCTGAATCCTCATAAATCTCATTATCTGGTCAACATCAAACTCCTTGAGACTTCTAGTGGAACGGCCAGATCTGGAAGAAGACGCTAATGAAGCAGGCTCTGAAGGTCTGTTCTGCAAAACTGGAGAATGGAACACATGACTGATCAGAGCAGGACTAAAAGAAGACTTTGGAGATGGAGTCTGGATCTCAGAAATTATCAGATCTCACAGTCTCAGAACCTTAGGTGCCATACCCGCAATAAATGTGGGGTCAGGAGGCCTTTTCTTGGTTCTTTCCTGAGGATCTTCTGGCAGCTTGGATTTTTCTTTGTCTTTCTCTCTCTCTCTCTCTCTCTTTAGATCCATTTACCTCTACCTTTCTTCTTGTCAGAGGGAGAAGAGAAAGTGGATGCCTTTGAGTCTGAGCACATAATGGAACCCAGTCTGGGGAGAAAGAAGACCTTTTAGTAGGAGTTCTTCTTTACATCCTTGAAGGGCTCTGGAGCTGAAGGTAGCACAAATGAAGTAGGAAGCTGAAGCTCTAAGCAATATACACACACAGAGTCCGGATCTTGGGGGTGGATTTTAAGCACACAAGAAGACCACTTTTTGAAGCCTGAGGACATAAGGACTAACTACTACACTAAGACAGGGACAGATGGGTCCATTAGGCTTCGAAACTGCTTGATCCTCAAGTACCTTCTCTGTTTCCAATGTGTCTCCTTTGGGTGTCCCAAGGCACAGTCCTCAGAAAAGGAGTTGTAAGAGGAAATATATTGCCTCTCAAATTTAAATCTAAGTAAGTTCTATCAATACTAACTATGCAAATACAAGCAGAAGAAAGAAATGCACAAAATATATAAGAAAACACCCTACCTCTGAGTCTACTCTAAGCACACTTCAAATCCTCAGTTAACAACCATTTTTAACAAGGGAGGAGCAAAACAGCATTCACTGATCATAAATTAAAGACGAGCTCTTGGTCCACGTGTCTGGCTTTCACAGGTGGAAAAAGAGATGTGAGGTTGCTCAAGCAGGAAGGCAAACTGTGGGTAGGAAAGATGTCAGAGATGTCAGATCCAGTGCTTTTGCACGAGTCGCCGAGGTTGGATCCAATTGGCTCTAACTACCCACATGTTGAATTAGATGAAAAAAAGACAACATCAGATCTACTGTTAGACAAGCTTACTGATGACTGCAGACTGGACACAGTTATCAAATACAGTCCAATTCTCAGCAGTGGCTGAAACATACAAATGCTTGGTGCGTCACTTCTGATGAAAACAAATACAGGTGGTTCTGTGAAACTGGTCAAGTGCCCCACTACTTTATACTACTTGTGCTTTCACAAAACATGCAACTACTTCCTTAACTTTTCACTCTTAAGAACTACATTAAAAGTACAGTTGTGTAAGTCCTGCTTACCTGTAACAGCAGATGCTCAAAGAACACACTGCCTTACTGGCATTGAAGTAGTAGTGTCCTGCTAACCTCCTCTGGCAGTCTATTAAAGCTCAAAATCCCTTCCACTGCCAGTCTGTGGTGTGATAGACCAAGCACCTGGCAGTACTGGGACTGCCTTACAGACTCTGCAGACAGGACCCTTTCAGTTTTACAGGGTACAGCAAGAAGAAAAAAGAAAACACATGCTTTGTGAACACCTATTGTTCCTAACCAAAAAATACAGACATACAACAACAAAGGCCACAGAGCAACACTCAATGGCAACCAAAATACCAAACTATGTACATCCAAAAAAAGGGGAATGGTGGGTGGTTACTGCCAGTAAGGTAGTGTGTTCTACAAGCATCTACTGTTACAGGTAGGTAGGACTTGCACAACAGTATTATGTTCAAAAAACACACTGCATTACTGGCATTCAGGTTATTCCCACCATGAGGGCATACAGCTCAGAGACACGCACTGCAAATGTCAGAGCAATAAGCAAAGCAGTTTTCCACGTTAAGAGTTTCTGATCAGCCTGAGTAGAAGGTTCGAAAGTTGGTAAGGTCAGTTTTTCCAGAACACAGTTGAGATCTCATGGAGGAGGAATTTGCTTGGGGGGGGGGGTCTCACATGCAATACTCCTTTCATGAACTATTTTACCAAAAGAAAAAGGAAGATCCAAAGGTAGACAAGTAGCGATGGTAACAAAATACACTTTAACAGAAGAATACGATAAGCCATCCTGAAATAGTTCATACAAATATTTCAAGACCAGAGGGACTTTAACCTCAAGGGACTCTCCATTTCCAATTAGGCACCACTTAGAAGATCTCGTCCACTTGTAAACATAAGACTTTCTAGTAGCAGGTTTTCTGGCCTCCTTTAACAGCTGCTGCACATCCTCATGAAATAAAACCTAACAGAGTCGAAATTGAATCATCCAGGCTGTCATTTGCAGCTGGTCTAAAGTGGGATGCACCATTCACCCTGAGACTGTTTGAGTAAATCTAGAGTGTGGGGAAATAGGTGGTAACTGCCCTTAATCAATATCATTACAAGGGAGGGCCAAGACTGCCTGGGCCAACAGGGGTCACCACAATGACCTTTGGCATTTCTTTTTGAATCTTCAGAAGTACCTTATGAATCAGTGGAAAGGGTAGAAATGCATACAGGAACATTCCCATCCAGGGGAACATGAATGAGTCTCTCTTCCAAGCAAGGCTAAAAGGATGTCTGGAACAGAATTTCTCCAGTGGTCTGTTTTGGAAGGAAGCTAACTGATTTAAATGAGGTATTCCCTACATTTGGACTAGATCCTGAACACCACAGCCTTGAGCTGCCACTCATGTGGGTCTGTCCAGGATCTGTTTAGCTTGTCTGCCACCCAAATTTTGCTCTGACAGGATGTATGATGCCTGAAGAGTCAGGTAATGCTGTAAAGCCATCTCCCAGGCCTTCATTGCCAAATGAGGTACCACATCACTGTGGTGTTGCCTATTAACCAGAAGAGGACCAGGAGTCCACAGCTCACAAAGGACGCTCAAGGCATGGATCACTGACAACATTTCCTTGACAGTGATGTGCTTCCATGAATTCTTGGGCCTCCAAGTGGCTTGCACTTGTACTCCCATTGATACAACTCCCCAAGCAAAGTCGGATGATTCTGTCTGGACAAATTGTGCTGAAACAAGTGGAAAGAGTGGTAGCCCTGGACTGATATTCAGCTGTGCTCTCCACCACTGTAATTCTCATCTGATGAAGTCCAGCACTGACACCTGGTCTTACAGGGAATTTAAGTGCTGGGTCCAAGAATTTCATGCATATCACTGAATTTTCCTCATGTGGAGACCAGCCCATGGTATTATAAGCATCACAGATGTCATCAGTCCTAAAATTTTTAGGAATCTTCTTGCTGAGGTGACGTTCCTCCTAGACAATTCCTGAGACATTGTCTGGTAGGATAGGACCTTGTCTTTTTTAGGAAGAAAGGTCACTTGTCAGAGTCAATTAAGTACTCCACAAAGTCAAGTCTTTGATGGTGCCAAATGCGACTTCTGAAGGTTCAACCTGAACACTAGGTGGGAAAGTTACTTCAAGACCTGCTCTAGCTATTTCAAATACCTGGATACGTTCTCTGCCCAGATCAGAAATTCATCCAAGTAAGAAAAGACGTGAATGCCAAGTGTCCAGCAGTGAAACATTACCAGAGTAAGACATTTGGTAAATACTCCAGGTGGCGTAGACAACCCAAACAGCAATGCAAATAAGTAATAGTGTAAACCAGCTACAACAAATCTTGGATATCTCCCAAAGTGATGAGCAATGGGGATATGATGATCTACATCTTTCAAGTCCAGCGTCACCATGAAGCAGTGGTCCGGCAGAAGAGGAAGCAGCACTGTCTGTAGGGTGACAAACTTGCAGACCTTGATAAAACTATTCAGAAAGGATAGGTCCAACACTGGTCTCTGTGACATCTCTTTTTGGGGAACCATTAAAATTCTGCAGTACAAAACTTTTCATTCTCTCTGGAGGGGAACTGGCTCTATGACCCCTGAAATCAGCATGTGTCAGAGTACAGAAGAGAATAACGAAGTCTGGTACAGGTGAGAGAAGAAGAAACCCCCTGAACAGAAGCAGATGTTTCTTCCACTGCCAAATGTAACCCCTGCCCACCCACTTATTTATTTATTTTACATTTGTTAACCGGGAAATTCCGGCTGGACCAGGTCCATTTTCAGCGGAGGCCCGGGGAGAAAAGCTCCAACATCAAGTTATACAAATACAGTACATCCAGCATAATACACAAAACAGGTTACATCATGTATGCTGAGCATAGTAATATAACAAGAATTAATAAAAACACTCTAGGTAAAAGATATAGAACATGGGTAAAAAGACAATGTCAGTCATACTTTGGTAAGAAAAGAAAATATATCAAGTAAGATTCTACAGTTAAAAGTACCCTTTCAGATGACCAAGCCTACAGGGGATCAGAGCTCCAGCATGTGATCAGAGAGGAATTTGGGGAGTTAATAGTATGGGTAGGGTTATGTGATACAAGGGCATAACCATGTACTAAGAAGGTGCGATTTGAGGGAGTTTTTGAATATGGATGTGGACGGGGCAGTGGACACAGATAGGGGAAGAAAGTTCCAATTTCTGGCAACGGTGTGAGAGTAGAGCGCTTTCCCTGCATTATGGTTAGCCTTGGTGATGGAGAGGAGAGATTTTTCACTGGATCTTAGGTATCGGTTTGTAGTATAGATAGTAAGTAGGTTGGATAATGAGGGTTTTTTTTCAGGATATTTGAGAATATTGTAGGCTGTGCCCAGCTGGTGATAGTTAAGTAGCTGTGGTAGCTCAAGCCATTTTAGTGCAGCACAGTGATGGGTTCTATAGGTTGAGTTAGTAGCAAACTTGGCTATTTTATTGTAGCATGATTCTAGTTTGTTTAGGTCACATTGACTGATTTGGGTAAAGATTGGTGCTGCGTATAATAGAGTTAAGAGGAGGTGGCTTTGTGCAAGAGTGACTCTTGCTTTTTGTGAGAGAAAGGACTTATGCCTGTATAGGGAGTCTAGTTTTTTGTGTACTAGTTTTATGGTATGTGAGATGTGAACATCAAAGTGGAGATTATTGTCCATTTCAATGCCCAGAAGTTTGGTGTGGTTAGAAGGGGAGATGGTGGTGCCGTCCTTAGATGTTATGGTAAAGGAGAGTTTTTTTTTTTTGATCCATTAGGGGTAAATAGTAGCAGTTTTGTCTTTTTGGGATTTAGAATTAGTTGGATCCCAGATATCCATTTTTCTACTGAGATAAAAATATCTTGAGTGAGTGTATGTAGGGTGGTGGGAGATGAGGCGGAGCAGATCAGCGTTGAATCATCTGCATATTGTATGAGTGTGGCATGTTGTGTAGAGCATTTGAGGTTATTTGTGAAAATAGAGAACAGCAGCGGGCCCAGTACAGAGCCCTGTGGGACACCTATGGTGGTTGGAAGTTGTGTAGACAGAGTTCCTTTCCACTGGACTGATTGTTGCCTGTCAGACAAGTAGCTTCTGAACCAGGCTATAGTAGAGGAGGTGAAGGATAATGATGTTAGTGAGTCTAGTAGAATGGAGTGGGAGACCATATCAAATGCTTTTGAGAGGTCTAGGAAAATGGCTGATACATATTTGTTATCATTCCTGTGAAGGTTTAGTGAAAGATAAAAGGGCTGTGGTAGTGCTGTGATGTGGACGGAAACCGTGTTGTGTGGTAGACAGTAGATTGTGTGTGTTAAGAAATGTCATCACTTGCAAGTGGATGCATTTCTCAAGAATTTTGGATAAGGGGCAAAGGACGGCAATAGGTCGGTAGTTGGAGAATTCATACGAATTACCTCCTTTATGGAAAGGAATGATGCGAGATACTTTCCAGAGTTTGGGTATGTAGGATTCTAGTATGGAGCGGTTGATAAGGATGGAGACAGGATATGATAAGGAGTCACTAGCCATTTTTAGGTATGCAGCAGGTATGTTATCAGCTGCTAGTGTGGTTGGCTTTAGTTTTAGGAGGAGTTTTTTGATAGTTGAGGTGGGCACTGGTGATAGGCTGAAAGAGAGGGTGGTGTGGAATAGGTTAGGTTGTGACTGAGGTAGACTGTTTTTGGTTATTTGACTGGACAGGGCTAAGATGGATTTAGTAAAATGGTTATTAAATTGAGAAGCTATGTCTAGGGTATTGTTAGTAGAGATGGGTGCTGGGGTTGTGGTTTTGCCTGGCTTTAGTAGGGGAGTTAATGGCATGCCAGAATTTTTGTGGACTATTTGAATATTTCCTTTGGGCGCTAAGAAAATAGTTTTGTTTGTTTATTTTGGATTCAGCCTTGACCTTGTTTCTAAGCTGTTGATAGTATTGTCTGGAGCTAGGGGTTTTGTCAGTTTTCCAGGCTTTATCTCTAGCTTTTAGTAAGGCTCTGGTGTCCCTATTTAGCCAGGGTGCGTAGTTAGCTTTAACTCTGATCTTTCTGCTGGGAGCTAGACTATTAAGGATGTTAGAGAAGATAGTATTGAAGTAGTCTACTGCCTGGTCTAACCCGAGTGTCCGTAGTGGTTCCCAGTTGCAGTGGCTTAGGACAGTATTTAGGTATCGTGGGGTAAGGTTACGGTCATCTCGTACAAATTTGTAGACTACTGGTTTGGGGTGATTGGAGTGTTTCTGGAGTAGGAAGGTGGGGAGATGATCACTTAAGTCATCTGGGAGGCAGCCTACTGTATAGTTTTGTTTGGGATAGTTGGTTAGTGCCCAGTCCAGTATGGATTCTCTCTTTGTTTTCTCATCTATTCTAGTTGGTTCTTTAATTAGTTGAGAGAACCCATATAGATTAATATGTGTAGAGGGGCTGCTGGAGTTACAGGTTGCCCAGTCAGTGTTGAGGTCTCCTAGTAGGATCGTTTCCTGAGGTAGATTGTCCTTTGTCCAGTGTTGTCTTCCATTATGAGCGAGTTGTTGCCTGGAGGTATGTAGCAGCATATTATATTGATCTTCTTGGTGTTTCTTATGGATAGGACAGAAAACAGGACTTCAGCATTTTGAAAAGTGGGTGGTGTGGTGTGCAGGAGCTGGAGGTTAAGGGTGTTTTTAAAGAGAATGGCTACTCCTCCTCCTTTCCTGTTTGTTCTATCAGATCTATACCCTGGGGAAGAAAGACTTCATCTTGGATACTGGGTTTAAGCCAGGTTTCTGTAATGGCGAGTATATCAGGGTTGTAGTGGGCTATGAATGCATATAGGTCTGTTAGCTTGTTGGTAATACTTCTTATGTTGAGATTTAGGATTAGCAGGTCAGATGTTTGTCTAGCTGAAAGGGGACCTGGATATGGGTGAATGTCACCAGAGGTTAGCAGAATTTGTAGGAGTGTCAGTATGTGTTTTTTAATATTAATTGTTTGCGAGCTTGGTCTAAGAGAGTTTTTCTTAGTGTGATGAGATGGTGTAATTTTTGTTAGTGAGTAATATGTAGTTGTAAGATTTATGATTGTAGGGCAGATGTAGAAGTCTGAGTGGGTTTGACAGGGTGGGCTAATGTGGGTAGTGTGATAGCAGTTGTGCGGCGGTAGATCTGTTTGTAAGGAAGTTAGGAAGGTTAGTAGTGATAGTTAGGAAGTAGAGCTAGTGATAGGGATGTGAGTGTGGGTAACATGATACTACTGAGTGAGAAGTACAACTAGGATTCCTGGTTGGTTGTGTGTGAGGGTAGAGTTGGGTTGTCTGGGAATGTGTTTTGGGAGTGGGATCAGTGTGGGATGTAATTGGATTGGGGGGTAGGATGAGTGGGTTGGGCTAGTTGTTAGGGAATTAGGGGTTGGACTACTGGTCAGGTGATTAGGAGTTAGAATAAAAGTAGAAGTAGTGGGGGCGGGTGAGAATAGGGGGCAGGGAGGGGAGTGGAGCAAGCCCAAGCGCAGCGAGGGCAAGCGAAGCGGGCTAACACCGACTCTAAGTGCGTCTTTAGGCTTTGGTAAGTATGTAATGTTAGCTTAAATTCTAATATGTTCAACTGAAATTTTAACTGTAATTTAATATGTTTGCACTAAGTTATAGACTATGTTATGGGCACAGAGTATAATTTTCTGAAAAACACTGAAGGCCAGGCCACCATGTTGAGAGCAAACTTTCGAGACAATGAAAGTAGGAGTGGCAAGTACCAGGCCTTGGCATAGTCATAGGTTAGGAAGAGGATTATTCTTTATGGGAAAGGAACCCCTCTTGTAGGTTTGATGGAGTTCTCATCCGGCCATTTCCTTTTGGTGTCTTAAGTTTTTTGTTCAGCTGGGACTTCTTCACCAAAAACTACCCTGCTTACTGGTAGGAAACTTGGGAATATGAAACATTTTAGACACCATTTGCATTAGTTTATCCCTGCCGTCCTACTGTTTTAGGATCTGATAAGCTGCTGTACCAAACATACAAACATACAATCAGAATCAAGTGGAGCATTCATAAACTCATTTTTAACTCATCAGAAATGTTCTGGCTATGCAACCAACCAAGCAACCAACCAAGCATACCTCAACACCACCAATGTTGCTGCATTTCAAAAAACAGTATTGTCCTTCTCCAAAGCACTCTAAAGCATTTTTAGACACTTGAGAAACATTGACAACTCTCTCTTTCACACAGTTTTTCTGCTCATCAGTTAATGCTGCAAATGCTTCTAAACTATATATACACATCAGCACAGTTCCACATAAAACACTGGTAGATAAAACACTTTAAAAGTTACCGTGCTGGACTGCGCCAGCTTCTTTTCTAGAGATTTTTGCCACTTGCCTAGTTTATCTTGAGGGACTGGTTTTGATGCTGATATAGTCTTTTTATTGGCAAAGGTCGCTGGGGACACAAAAGCAGGGTTTGTGGATAATGGGGCTTGGATGCGAAGCATGGCTGAGCACACCTGGAATTTCTTAAAAACTTTATTATGCACAGACTTATTTAACAGAAGAGAATTGCAAGCTTTCTTAAAAACATCCCTCAATGCTGGGATCAACGTTGGAAAAGTCGCCACACCCAGGGCACTACTATCAAAATACCACAATGCCAAAAAGGCACTGTGTTAGTTAAACATCAAAGGTGGTACAACTCCATTCCAGGAGAATTTATACATTTCTACTCCAACAGCAGATGCTACATTCAGCCACAGCTATAAATCTGTAAAATTGCTATTTTTCTTCACTACTGGGGAGAAGATTTACAAATTATTAAATCTATAAGTGAACAAGGTATCAAAGGCACTTTACCAACTTCTGAAAAGTGGCTCAGCAGATGGCACAAAGAAACTGTTAGGTTGCAAGGAAAAACAGACAGATAAAAAAAGACAGTCAACAGACACCTTTCATAAGAAATGCCGGCAACAAACTGCTCACAAGCTCACAGGACATCATCGGAAGGAGTGCTTTCAGAAGTTTTAAGTGAAGAAACCCCCACAGAAGCTGTACTGCCTTAGACACAGTCTTTCCTTAAAGAGGAGGGGCCCACCCTAAATGAAGTTAAGTACAGCACTAAGGAAAATGAATTCAAGGAAAGCAGCAAGCTCAGATGACAGCACAACACAGATGATCAAGTTGTTGGGTGAGTAAAGGTAGAAATGGCTTCAGAGGGTACTCATAGCAGTATGCATTTAAAGATGTACCTTAGATGACTGCAGAACAAGAATTCTAGTGCCAGTGTACAAGAACAAAGGGGTCATTCACAACTGTGGGCAGTATAGGGGTAGCTAACTCCTGTCACACTACAAGAAAGTTCTGGACCGAGTGATAGATAAACACAGAGTATTAGCAAGCAAGATGGGAGATGAGCAATTCAGGTCAGGATGCAGCACAAACAACCCAATGTTTGCAGTAACAAACAGCTGAGATGAAACTAGAGATGAGAAAAGATCCAGGGGGATCCAGTATCTGTCTGCTTGGGATGACAAGGTCGACAAACCACGATGCTTTGCCACAGATGGCCTGCACCTGTTGCCTCTGGGATTCCAGATACTGGCCAAGGCTTTTGCCGCCCCTATAGTGCCTTTTTTAGGCAAGGTTCAAATGACAAATTCATCACCGTAACAGGAACAGGCAAGCAAAAACTGAGGGTAATGCTACTCAATACTAGAAGTCTAAATCTCAAAATGCACTCACTCGAGGCACTCCTTAAAATGGAGAACATCGATATCTGTGCAGTGACTGAGACCTGCTTCAAGGCTCCAGACAGCACCCCTGCACTACCAGGCTAGAACTCATACCATACTTTTTGGCCATGTAACCTGGACCGAAAAGTACAGTTTTGTACCTACCATAAATGTAGATGTCCGAACAGGATAGCATCTGCAGTCATAACAAATGGGTTGTCCTGTCGTCAGGCAGCCCTTCGGTCGGCCGGATTCCAAAGTCTGGGTCCGGCTTCGGCTGATGTCGCACTTCACCCGACGTCATCTCTGCTGGTCTTCGGGTATAAAGGCATCAGCCGACGCCATTTTCCTCAGTGTTTCTTGCCCCAGATGCCAGTTGCCCTCTAGGAAAGCTAAATTTTGGATAAATGCCAATGTTTCCAAAATAGTAGAAGGCAAACACAAAAAATAAGCATGTATGTACATATATACAAACAAATACACCATAAGAGACTCCCCCCAGCTAGCTATTAGGAGGGTAAATACCCTAGGAGTACCACAGAGGGGAAGGAGGGTGGGTAATCCTGACTGCAGATGCTATCCTGTTCGGACATCTACATTTATGGTAGGTACAAAACTGTACTATGTCCTTCAAGGATGCATCTGCAGTCATAACAAATGGGTAGAATACCATAGCCAAACTAGGGGAGGAGGAAGAAGAACTATGGTGTAGTTAGGATCCCTTGCAATACATCAGTGGCAAACCCTGCTCGGGATCTAGAGTATTGAGGTAAATTATAATGCTTGGCAAATGTATGCACGGTGGTTGCCACTCCTCGTAAGAAAGCTGTGGTAGTGGCTGTAGCCCTTGTAGAATGAGGTCTTATGTTCTGTGGAACTGGTTTTCCATGGTAGGAGTAACAGAATCTTATGCAATTTCCTATCCATTTGGAGATTGTCTGTTTGGAAATTGCTTTTCCTTCCCTTCCTGTTGCATAGGCTACTAAAAGCTGGTCAGTTTTTCTGTTACTTTTGGTTTTGTCCAGGTAGTAGCGTAATTGTCTATGTACATCCAAGGTATGCAGCAGCCTTTCCCCCCTGTTCTGTGGATTGGGAAAGAAGGTAGGTAGGTAGATTGCCTGGTTTAAAGACACTCTGGATACCACCTTAGGCATAAATGTAGGATTAGTTCTCATGGACACTCTATCTTGATGGAAGATTAGGAAGGGTTGTACTGCCATTAAGGCCTGTAGTGAACCCTCCTTGCTGAAGTAATTGCCAGTAGGAAAGCAGTTTTCCATGATAGGTGTTGAAGATCTGCTGTTGCTGCTGGTTCAAATGGAGGGAGTGTCAATTTTTCTAGCACAAAGTTCAAGTCCAATGCTGGTAATGTTGGTTTCCTAGGAGGTTTTACATTCTTGATCCCTCTGAGGAATTGCCTGAGTAGAGGATGCGAAAAGACAGGTGGATCGAAGCTGTATTCTGCGGAAATAGCTGATGCATGTATCTTGATGGAGGAATAGGACAGGCCCGTATGTAGAAGCTCTGCCAAGTACTCCAGGATGTTAGCAATATCTATGTTTGAGACATCTTTTCCTCTTTCAGTACTCCAAATGACAAACCTTTTCCATTTTCCTGCATAGTTTCTTCTTGTTGAAGGTCTGCGGGCTTCAAGGATAATGTCTTTAACCCTTTGGGATAAGTGTGGGTTAGTAGCTGTTATGTGATGTTCCAGGCAGTCAGTTGCAAGGTTTTTAGGTTTGGGTGCATGATGTTGTAGTTGTTCTGAGTTAACATCAAAGGCATCAGGGGTATTGGCCACATTCTCCCCTGAGACATGCTCCTCAGCAAAGGATACCAGTGTTGTCTTGGCCAATTCGGAGCTATCAGAATTATCCTTGGACGTTCCTCTTTGATTTTCAGTAGTACCTTGTGCATCAAAGGAAGAGGTGGAAATGCATATGCTGTCAGGCCTTTCCAACTGAAGGATAGAGAGTCCACCTTCCATGCTAGTGGGTGGCATGTCCTTGTGCAGAATTTTTTGAGCTGGTGATTGACTGGGGATGCAAATAGGTCTATTTGTGGCATTCCCCATTTCTTTGTGATGGCCTTGAAGATGTCCGGGTGTAGCATCCATTCGTGAGCATCCGAGGTGGTTCTGCTTAACATGTCTGCTAGGGTGTTTTCTTTTCCGCACAAATATTGCCTGTAACTGGATGTTGTAGCTCAGAGCCATATTCCAAAGGTCCAGAGTCATTCTGCATAGGGGGTATGAATGAGTCCCTCCCTGTTTGTTGATGTACCACATGACTGTGGTGTTGTCTGTTCTTATCATTAAATGGCCTTCTTTGAGGAATGGTCTGAATTTCTGGATTGCTAGTTTTACTGCCAGCATTTCTTTTTGGTTTATGTGCAGGTGCAGCTGGTCTGGAGTCCATAGTCCTTGTATGCACTTGTCCAACATGTGCGCCCCCCAGCCTAGGTCTGAGGCGTCCGTTGTGATGGTTTGGTTTGCTTGTAAGTTGTGGAAGGGCAAGCCTGGGTTTGACTGGCATGCTTGAGCCCACCATAGGAACTCTTGTTTCAGGCATGGGATTAGTGGGATTTCGGTTTCTAAGCTGTGCCTGTGTTGAGACCATAAATTCTTTAGGTACCACTGTAGTTTTCTCATATGCAGTCTGGCATGGGGGACCAGGATTATGCATGATGCCATGAAGCCCAAGGCCTGCAGTACTTTTCTTGCTGTTAGTTTGTGCTGCTTTGTTAATGCCAAGAAGTAAAGAGGGAGTTGTGCTTGTTTTTCTGCAGTTAAGAATGCCATTTGTTTTACTGTGTCCAATTCCGCACCCAAGAATGTTCTTGTCTGGGATGGTATCAGTCTTGACTTTTAAATTGACTGTGTATCCCAGGGCTTGTAGTAAGCAAATGACTCTTTGTAAATCTGTTGTCAGCTTGCTTTTGTTGTCCGCTTGTAACAGGCAGTCGCCCAGGTATGGATAAATTTGGATTCCCTGTAGCCTGCAATGAGCGATTACTGATGCCAGGCATTTTGTGAATACTCTGGGCAGTAGATAAGCCAAAGGGCAATGCTGAGAATTGATAATGCTCTGATCCTGCAAGAAATCTGAGGTATCTTCTGCAATTTGGTCGTATGGGACGTGCAGGTATGCCTCCTTGAGATCTAGAGTTACCAG
Organism: Protopterus annectens; assembly: GCF_019279795.1. NCBI lineage: Eukaryota > Metazoa > Chordata > Ceratodontiformes > Protopteridae > Protopterus > Protopterus annectens. The sequence continues at coordinate 579,637,430 of NC_056730.1, read as the reverse complement.
CCAACACTCCTTGCCCAGCATGGGAAGAAGTTGCTGTAGGGTCAGCATTTTGAATTTTGGTACAATGATGTATGAGTTTAAGGACAGGTCGAGAATAGGTCTCCAACTTTTCTTTTCTTGGTACTAGGAAGAGTCTGGAGTAGAATACTTTGCCCTGTTGTGTTATTGGTACTCTTTCCACAGCTCTCATCTTTGTTAATTGAGCTATCTGCTTTAGAGCTTCTGTTTTTGATTTGGAGGTAGGTTTGGCATTCCTCTTTTACTGGTAAGGTGTGGAAGTGGAACCTGTAGCCTTGGTCTATGGTTTGCAAAATCTACTTGTCTTTTGTGATATAGTGCCAATTTTTCAAAATAAGGCTAACTTTCCGCCTAAAGGTGCTGCTATTTGCTCCCTGGTAGGCGTGTCAGAGTCAAGTCACTGTGATTGTCCTGTTGCAGTGGCAGTGGTTGTGTCTGTGCCTCTCTGGTTATTGCCTTGCCACTGGCGTCCTCTATAGGCACCTCCTCTGGATTGGTTTCTGCCTCTAGAGCGTCTATTCCTGCCTCTTTGAGATTTTGAGGAGTCTGGAAAGGACCAATTTTTGGCAGGCCAGTTCCTGCTAAACCTTGGGGCTGAACCTGTAAGAAATCCTTAACTGTTTGTACAGATTTTGCCTTCTCTTCCATTTTCTTCATTACTTGCTGAGCAGGTGTACCAAATAGACTGGCCTTATCCATAGGAGCATCCAACAGCTTTGCTTTAACATGATCCGGCAAAACCTGTTCCTTCAACCATGTATGCCTTCTTATCACTGTGCCAGTCATGGCTGATCTAAATGAAGCCTCCAGTGCATCATAGCCACATTTTAAAGAATGGTTACTAACCTGTTGAATGTTATTCACCATTTCTAAAACATATTTCTTATCTAAGGAGTCATCAGAGGACAGCTTCTTAGTTAACTTATCAAGCATAAACTCTTGGTATTGAATCATGTGAAACTGACAGTTTAAAGCTCTAGCTGAGAGAGTAGCAGAGGTGTAAACTTTTTTCCCCCATCTCTCTAAGGACCTGGATTCCCTTCAGAAGGGATAGGGTTTTTTGCTGAGGTCGAAGCTACTGCCTTAGGCCCCTGAGATATAGTCTCAGGATCTGCAAGTGGGGCCTTGTATAGGTGGTGATGAGTGTCTGGCACCCTGTAAAATCTATCTGTTTTGGCAGGGGCTGGAGGTAAAGTATCAGGAGCAGTGCAAACATCATTAAATGCATCATCCACAACAGGCAGAACTGGAGGTATAGCTAAGGGCCTATGTTGAGGTAAGTGCAGAAAGGTCCTAAGCCTTTTTCTAGAATCTGAGAAATCTTGTCCCTGCCATTGGAATTGTTCTCTCATGGCATGTAAGGTTTCCCAAGGAAAATTCCTCTGGTGGAGAGGCAGATGGAATGGATTCTTCAGCATCGGAATCTTCATAAGTAGAAAAAGGAGCCTCTGGCTGATCTGTAATGTCTGAGTCATCCGAAGAATCATCAGAGGACACTGGCTCGGGGGGCTCTGCTCTAGGTGTCTTTTCTGGAGGCTGAGAGGCCCTGTCTGGGTGAGATTGGGATCCCCTAATTAAGGAGATTAAATCCTCTGCCAGAGTAAGCATTTGTGAACTAGAAGTGGGCCTATGTGAGAGGGTCTTAACAGGCACTGATTTAACAGTTTTGGCTGCTTTAGCCCTGGCAAAGGCCTTTATAGACATGGCTGCAGGAGGCCTAGCAGCACCACGTGCTGGGGTAGAGACATCCAAAGGGATGGTGTCTGATAATTCACTAGGCACCACAGTAGTAGGCAAAACTTCAGAGGCCGATTCAACTAAGGTAGCAGGAGCCTCAGTAGTAGTCATGGATTCGGCTGAAGATTGACCCGTTTTCGGCCGAAACCGAGACACTCGCGGTTTGCTTAATCGTGGTTACGGCCGAAACCGCGGACCGCGAGTGTCGGTCTTTTTCTTTGCGTTTTTTAACAATTTGGGTAGTCGGAGGATCCGACGGCATAATGTACGCAAAATCTGAGCCGAAAAACTGTTCAGCAAACTCCGACCGACGCCTAAGCCGCTCGGTTGAAGGAAGCACAGGCTGAACAGGCTGCTACGTCGTGGTCTGGGCCTAAACAAGGTAGGCAGTAAGAGTGGAAATCCTTATGAGGTATTTGTTTCCCACAAGTTAAACAGTTATTTACTTTTTCTGACATCGGCTGAGGCAAGAAAGAGTCCCCAACGGGTACTTAGCTTTTAGAAGTCTTCAAGTAGTATTCGGTAGTAGTAATCTCTGGATCTGACCGACCGCACTTGCGAACAGCTTCTGCTTCGGCCACGCGGCAAGAAAGACTGAGGAAAATGGCGTCGGCTGATGCCTTTATACCCGAAGACCAGCAGAGATGACGTCGGGTGAAGTGCGACATCAGCCGAAGCCGGACCCAGACTTTGGAATCCGGCCGACCGAAGGGCTGCCTGACGACAGGACAACCCATTTGTTATGACTGCAGATGCATCCTTGAAGGACATCACCAAAGGCGGACGTGTGTCCATATTCATTAAGGATATCCACACCTCCAGGTTAGTTGCTCAGCATAATGCATCCAACGTTATCCAAGTGCAACTAACTCTGGGCAAAACTGCAATCCAAATTGTAGCTTGCTACAGATCCCCCACCATGCCCCAGCATCCCCACTCCTCTTTTCTTGATGTACTAAAAAAATATTAGGGTTCAACCAAACACCCTAATAATAGGCGACTTCAACTACCCCACCATTAACTGGGAAAACTACTCGTGTACCAACTCCTTAGCTCAATGTTTTCTGGAATTCATAAACTCCAATGCCTTGGATCGACATATCCACACCCCCACCAAGGGCAACAATACCCTAGACCTAGTCATTACCAACATGAGTGACCGGTGTCCCACACCTGAAGTCAACTCCTCATTGGTCTGATCTGACCATAAGCTAACCAACCTTGATATCCACATCCCATCTCCACCCCCCCCCCCCATATTAAGGAAACCACGGTAAAAAAATTTTCCAAAACCAACTTCAAGCTTCTTAAGACAGAAGTGGTTAACTTCATGATACCCATGCAGATGGACAATACAGTTACAACTGCTGAATCCTACACAAATGCACTCTATAAGCACTTACACAAATGCATGGATTGTGCTATCCCAAACAGAACCAAGACACTATCCTCCAAAAAAAGGAAGCCAATCTGGTGGTCTCCTGCCATAAACAAACTGTACAACAGAAGGAAGAAACTGTTGCAAAAGAGAGTAAAATCCCATGAGTGGAGGAGCTCCCTGGTCAGCCTCAGTAAGAAGCTGAGATCCCTTATAAGATCCTCCAAAGCTAGCTACAAAAACAAAATTCTAAGGACAACCACAAAGCATTCTATAGCTATGTCAAGAATCTCGATGGCAACACCCAGATCTGCTCTGAGTTACAACACAATGGCATGGAAATTACAAAACCAACTGATATTGCCAACATCCTGGCAGATAGGTTCAGTGCTAACCTTAATCTTCAATCAGGATGCCTTCTGTAGAAATTTCAGGAATAATGGAGTTGGGGGATAAGCATAAAGGAGACCTAGGGGCCAATCGTGAAGGAGAGGATCTCTCTGTGACCCCCCCCCCCGGCAGGGGGATTTAGCGCAAAGAACCTGCTGCACTTCTTCAGGAGAGATGCAAATAGTCTGCAGCATGGCTAGCCTTATTAGCAGAATATTATTTCCAAAACCTTTCTGCTGAGAGACCACTCGTGAGGTAGTAATATGGACCTGCTCAACTTGTCTGCTATCACGATGGATTTCCCTGGTATGTGCATTGCTATCAGACTGGAAGAGATCACCCAATGCCACACTCTTATAGCTTCTTGACATAAAGGGTAATATCTAGTTCCTCCTTGCTTGGTGAAGTACTGTACTACAGACATACTGTCCATTTGAATAGCAATAGTCCCAGAAAGGAGAGAGTCTTGGAACACCTGCAATGCTAAGAGTACTGCCTTCATCTTCAGGTCACTGATACGCATGTTGATCTCCCCAGGGGACCACATGCCACGAACAGTCTTTTCCAAGAAATGCCCCTGACACACCCGATCTGAGAGGCATGCGTGGTCACTACTGCCTTGGGCTGAGGGAGGATGAATGGACGACCTTGTAAAATTTGATCTGAGTGAATCCACCACAAAGACATTTCTTGCAGGTCTTAGTTATACTGATCTTGGTTGACATTCATGCAGAATGCAACACTGGGTTGCCAATGTCCATTGAAGAATTCTCATATGGTATTTTGCTAGCAGAACTAGAATTATTGTTGTGGACATGGATCCCAGGGTCTGTAAAATCAGTCTGGCTGACATGAATGAGTTTTGGAGAATTTTGTAAACTTGAAAAAGTACAGTTTGAACCCTTTGCAAAGGGAGAGAGAAGCTGTCATTGATGTTGTGTTGAAGAAGGCCCCTATGAACTCTAATGTCTGAGACAATTGAAGATGAGATTTGTTGTGACTAATTGTAATTCCCAGATTGGAAAAAAAATAGAAGTTATGTTCTTACCATAATGTTCCATGTTAGTTGTCTTCTTCTCGCCTTCTTCTTGCTGGATGGGTTCGGAGCCGACCTCGGCTCCGACTCGGCCACTCTAAAAGCTCGAGAGTTGGTTCCACCGGCTCGAGGCTCCCCTTATATCCCACAATGCTAGGCGAGAGTTACCTCAGATCTCGTTTGTAAGCTAACCCCAGCTTATAATAGTAACAGAATAACTCTAAACAGAATCCACCTCTAACCACAGGAAGAAAGAAGGGTGACCTACATCCTGATCCAGGAAATATGCACAACAGCATATGCCTAAGAAAGAGGTGGTAGAAAGAGAGGTCACGATCACAACTCCTCTAGGTCTGTCCAGGCCAGGGGGAAGGAGGGTGGGACGCAAGAAGAAGGCGAGAAGAAGACAACTAACATGGAACGTTATGGTAAGAACATAACTTCTATATGTTAAGTTGTCTATCTCGCCTTCATTCTTGCTGGATGGGACCAAGGCCCCTAGCACCTTGTCCCGGTGGCCTAACGGAACAGACTCCTGAGAACAGTGGAACCAAAATTAGCTCTATGCCTAGAAGCTAAATCCAACTTATAATGAGAAATAAAAGTGTGAGGAGTAGCCCAAGTAGCCGCTGCACAAATGGTGTCAATAGGCAGTCTGTCTTGGAAGGCTAAAGAAGTAGCCAAAGCTCTGGTGGAATGGGCTTTAGGTTTATTAGGCAATTTTGTTGTCTAATTTCATATACCAGGGAAATCAAAGATGTTAGCCATCTGGATAATGATACCTTTGAAACTGAAAGTCCCTTTCTGCTTTCGCATAGGAGACAAACAGCTGATCAGATTTTCTGAATTGTTTTGTTCTATCCAAGTAGTACCTCAATTGACGATGAACATCCAGGCAGTGTAATTTTGTTCAGACCTATTGGAATACTCTGGAAAAAGACAGGAAGTCAATGCTTTGGTTTAGATTTGATGTCGAGACCACCTTAGGCAAAAAGGACGGGTTAGTTCGTAAGGATACTCTGTCCTTATGAAACAAAAGATAAGGAGGACGACAACTGAGTGCTTGAAGCTCTGAAACTCTTCTAGCTGATGTAATAGCTACCAGAAAAAGAGTTTTCCATGATAACAATTTTAAGGAACAGGAAGCTGCAGGTTTGAAAGGGGAAGAATCAAAGAAGCAAGAACTAAATTTAGGTCCCAAGGAGAAGGAGGATTTCTTATAGGAGGTCTGAGAAGAAAACTCCTTTCAAAAAGGCTTTGCAGAGTTTGTGGGACATTAGGGCAGATTCAGAAATACCCACATGAAAGTTAGAAATAGCTGCCAATTGAAATTTAAGTGTAGAGGGAGATGAACCTGCATGGAAAAGTTCAGCTAGAAAATCAAGGACTAGTTGGATGGAAGCGTGAAAGGATCTATGTCCTTTCCGAGTGCACAATATGAGAAGCGCTTCCACTTACTCAAATAAATCTTTCGAGTGGAAGATTTATGGGAAGCTATCAATATATCTCTAACAGAGTGAGATAATTGAGGAAGCCTGGCTAAGGTTGGAACTGGAGGAACCAAGCAGTGAGGTTCAGAGAGGAGGGAGCGATGAAACTGACCCGACTGATGGATCAAAAGATCTGGAACTAGGTCCAGATTCCACGGTCGCCCAAGAGAAAACGATGTAGAAAGGGGAACCACACTTGTCGAGGCCAGTAAGGAGCAATGAGGATCAATGAGGCCTTCTGAGCGATAGCTTTCTGTATTACTTGAGAGATCAGTGGGAAAGGAGGAATGCATACAGAAGTCCCCGGGCCAAACTTGGACTAGAGCCGCCTCTGCTGGGTTGGCCTGGTAAAGGAATAGAGTGAAATATTCTCTGCACTTGCTGTTTTGGGGAGTAGCAAAAGATCGCAGCAAGGCTGACCCCACTTGAGAAAAATTTCTCTCACTACAGAGTCTTTCAGAGACCACTCGTGAGGCATGAGAATAGCTCTGCTCAACTTGTCCGCAATATGATTGGACTTCCCGGGATGTGCTGCTATCAGAAAACGCTGAGAAGAAATCGCCCATTGCCACAGTCTGAGTGCTTCTCACACAGGGGTATGATCTGGTTCCGCCTTTGTTTGTTGATGTACCACACTACAGACATATTGTCTGTCTGGATTGCAATCGCTCCCAAGGGAAGAGAGTCTTGAAGGGCTTGCAACGCTAAAAGCACTGCTCTCATCTCCAGAACATTTATGTGCAAGTGGCATCTGGTTGCCATGTGCCCTGGACTGTCCTGCCCTGATAATGCCCCCACCCGATCAGGGAGGCATCCGTTGTCAGTGTAGCAACCGGAGGAGGTGGAACAAAAGGTCTTCCCGACAGGAGATGGGGAAGACATCCACCACATGAGATGCTTTTGCACGCCTGTTGATTACAATGGTGTGAGACATTGGAAGTTCCTGGTATGACCATTGAGCAAAAAGCATCCATTGAAGGATCCGCATGTGGTATCTGGCTAATGGAAGGAGAGGTATGGTCATGCCATAATTCCCAACACCTTTAGAACTAACCTGGCTTTGATTCTGTTGTTGTTGAGAAGGAGTGATACCAATTTGTGAATGTCTGATATCCTTTGATGTGTTAGCCTTGCAGACATGTTTATCGTATCTAGATTTGCGCCTATGTAGGTAATAGTACGACAAGGCGACAAAACAGACTTTTCGCAATTTATTGAAATACCCAGTTTTTGACAAACGCGAAAAGTATAATCTCTGGCCATCAGAAGGAGATTTTTGGTGGGAGCTGTGAGGAGCCAGTCGTCCAAATATGGAAACACCTGGAATCCTTGTCGTCTCAGGTGAGAAGCTACCACTGCCATGCATTTGGTAAACACCCGGGGGGCAGTGGTGAGACCAAAGGGCAGGGCCCTGAACTGAAAATGACTGGTTCCCAGCCTGAAGCGGAGGAATCTTCTGGAGCCGCCTGTTCATCTTTATGTGATAGCACGCATCCTAAGGTCTATAGAGCACATCCAGTTTCCTTTGCCCAAAAGGGGAAGGATGGATTGCAGCGTGACCATCCGAAATCTTGTTTTCTTGACTGATTTGTTCAAGACACTGAGATCCAAAATTGGTCTCCAGTCCCCTGTTTTCTTTGGAACTAAAAAGAACCTTGAGTAGATTCCGGATCCTTGCTGGTCTGCTGGAACTGGCTGAATTGCTCTTTTGCAAGCAGTTTTGAAATTTCCAAAACTGCTAGATCCCTTTGAGCCGGTGGAACATCTGGAAGGGATTTTTGACTGCTTTGGAAAGCGAAGAAAGGGGATAGAATAGCCTTCGAAATGATGGACTGTACCCATTTGTCTTGAGTCAGGGATAGCCAGGCTTCTGGGTACAGTGACATCTTCCCCGACTGCCTCAAGATGGGCAGTCGGGCAACACCTCAGGGATGCTGAAAGGGCTTGTCGGGAAGACTTCCCGATTGCCCTGGTTCTGCGGACCCCCTGCCCCTAGGGCGATCGCCTACCATTGTTATTCCCGCCTGCCTCTGGCGGAAAATGACTCTGCGCCAGGCCAAGTCCCTTGGGATTGTTTACGGAACCACATCTTTCCACCTTCTGGCCTTTGGGGTAAGGCCTGAAGGAGTAGAAAACGGACCCACGGCAGAAAGGGTCTTGCCATCAGTCTCGACCTAGTCAGGGTTTCTTTCACTTGAGGACCAAAGAGAGATGATCCATCAAAAGGGAGTTCGTGAAAGATGTCTTGAAAGGGTCCAAAATTGCATAGCCGCATCCAGGCATGCCTACGTAAGGCCACACCTGTCCCTGCGGCTCTGCTCGCCCATCAGCCGCGTAAGAAAGAAGGCGATGGAGGAGTTGGTTATGGAATTAGGGTAGCCAGCCGCGTGTTCATCTTATCTTGGAAACCCGCAGCTGTAGGATCCTTTAACATTTCACTCGCCTTGATCAAGTCCCTTTGAAGACGAGTAAAATGGCACAAGTAGTTCAGCTAACGATGGTAAATGTCGCTGACGAGAACATCCGCTTCCGCATCCTATCCATGGACCTAGATTCCTTGTTAGGTGGATGGACAGGTACTGAAGGATCAGCTAGCTCCTTCTTAGTGGCAGCAGCTACCACCATAGCATCCACAGAAACTCCTTTTGTTAAAAATTGTTTGTCTGCTGGAGCTGTTATGAACTTAGAGGGTCTCCTGGGAGTGGGGTCCACTGAATCAGGAGCCGCCCATGCCTTCTTAGCAACCACCTGCATGAGGGGGTCAAGGGGGGACACCCAGGAGGTGGAAGGACGAGAGCCAAACGCCTCAAGATACACAGACTCGTCCTCTGAAGGGTTGAGGGCTGGCCAATTTCCCCTCTGTTTCAGGATCTCCAGAATGTCTGCAAATGAGACATCTTCAGAAGGGGAACGGGGAACCCTCAGAATCATCCAAATCTGTGTCTGACGTGGATGGACCCAGGTGAGTCAATGTGTTTCCTCTTACACTTCCTCTTCCGAGGGGCTCTTCTGCCAAATTAGGAGAGGCCTCGGAAGAGGATGAAATCCCCACAGGGGCTCCTGAGGAGCTGGCTCTCTGCGGTCCGGGATGAGGGAGTGAGTCGACTTAGCCTGAGGCACCATAAAGGGAGGGGCGGACGGAGCCGACTGTGAGTAGAGCCAGGCTCTAACACACCCGCATGACCTCGAATGCACCCCTGTCAGGCAGAGCCAGAGGTCCCCGCCCGAGAAGCTAAGAACCCCTCGCACCGACAGTGATGGCTCGAGGTCGATGTCGGAGCCGAACTCACCAGCGCCAAGCCCCGAGAGAGGGGGTCGGACAAGGGTCCGATGCCACTCACCCTCGGAGCCGGGCGAGGGAAGTCCGCCGAGATTCTTACAAGGAAGAAAACGAAGCCGACTACGAAGCCCATGACAATTGTATCGGCTCTCCGACGTAATCACAGTCTCGGTTCCGACAACCCGCCCGAACTCAAGAGAGTCAAGGAGGAATATGTTGATGGACCGGGCAGGCATCGAGTGATGAGCCCGGCTCGGAAGGATGTGGGCGAGTGCCTCGCACTTAAGTAGTTGAGTGACTACCCTCTGAAGGTCATGACCAGACAGCCTCGATGACCTAGAGGAGTGAGACCTTGGCTCCGCTCAGACAGCAGGGAGATCCTGGAGCCGAATGAACGGAGTCAAGAGATGGTGACCTGACCTCTTCCTAGTTGTCGGCTCAAGGTCTGGTCGGAGCCGACACGGGAACTTATAACCTCGGCCCGCCGAGCCGAGGGAGCCACAGAAACTGTGGACTGAGACTTATCGGCTCCAGCCGAGCCGATGAAGGCAAAGGTTGAGAAACTTAGGTCTCGGCTCAGCTGCCGGAGCCAAGACCTAGATGCCTTAGAGGGCTTCCTGTTGAAACAGACAGGGAATCCTCTGGCTTGAGTAAGCCTCTAAGAATTAATTTATTCTTTCTTTCCTGCAGGACCCTGGGGCTGAAGCCATGGCACACAGCACAGGAGTCCTGCAGGTGCAAAGGCCCCAGACAATAGACACAAGAAGTGTGAGCGTCTGTCAGAGACATTTTCTGACAGCACGCATCACACTTCTTGAATCCGGAGACCTTTGCTTCTTTAGACATTTTGTCTGACAGGTGTACACAAACACACACAGAAACACACTAGTTATACCCTGTCAGGTTAATACAATAAAAATAGTAGTAATTTAAACTATAATAAACACACACAGTCCACTAGGGAAGGAAAGGCCTATAGGCCCAAGGGAAGAACCAAAGGTTCTGGGGAAACGGAAATTTTTTTGGGTAGGGAATAAAAGTTTTCTAACCTACACTAACTAAGTAAAAATATTAAATTAAAGGGGTTTTTAAAGACTAATTTTCACAAGAAAATTGTACTCACCAGGAACCGGTAGAAACAACCAACCTCGAAGCTGTAGCGGCGAGATCTGAGGTAACTCTCGCCTAGCATTGTGGGATATAAGGGGAGCCTCGAGCCGGTGGAACCAACTCTCGAGCTTTTAGAGTGGCCGAGTCGGAGCCGAGGTCGGCTCCGAACCCATCCAGCAAGAATGAAGGCGAGATAGACAACTTAACATACAGGAGTACATAGTCTCGAGCTTCTATCAGCAGATGCTTGGTCAGAGCGGTTATGAGACAGTCGTCTAGATATGGAAACACCTGGAATCCCTGCACTCTCAAGTGAGGTGCTACTATGGCCATGCCATTTGTTGAACACCATGGGGGCTCTGGTAAGGCCAAAGAGCAGTACTCTGAACTGTTAGTGACCATCTCCCAGTCAGAAGCGTTGATATCGCCTGGACTGTTTGTTCATTTTTATGTGATAGCATGTGCCCTAGAGATCTACTGAGCATATCTAGCCATCCTTGTGCATTAAAGGCAAGATGGACTTAACAGTGACCATATGGAATTTGGTATACTGAACTGATTTGTTCAGAATGCTGAGATCCAAAACCCATCTCTAGTCCCCTGTTTTCTTTGACACTAAAAAGAATCTTAAGTTCTGGATCCTTTCTTGTCTGGGTGGAAATCTTGGATGACTCTTTTTCTAACAGTTTTTTTTATTTCCAGAGCTGCTGTTTTCCTCTGACTGGGTGGAACATCAGGAATTTTATTTACTAATGGAGGGGGGTAGGGAAAGGGGGAATTATACAACCTCTGGAAATAATCCTCTGTAACCAAGTATCTTTTGTAATATCTAGCCAGGCTCTCTGGTGCAGGGATAATTGACCCCCGACTGCCTCCAGAGATAGGCAATCAGGCCTCATTTCAGGAGCACTGATAGGGTCTCTCAGAGAAAGAATCTCTGGAGCCCTGGTTCAGTGGGATTCCTCTGCCACATGGGTGGTGTCTCACATTTGAGTTCCCCCTCTGCCCCTGGGAGAACTTTCTTCACGTGGATCATAGAATGGACTCTGGGATTTCCTGAAACACATTTTTCAACCATCTCATTGATGCCTCAAAAAGGTTCTTTGAGGAGTCAAAAAACATACTCCCACTCCAGATAGGGTCTTACCATCTTGCTTGCACCTGGAGTGTGTGTCTTTCACCTTGGGGCAGAATAACAAACTTCCGTTAAAAGGAGCATTGACGAAGGATGACTTGAAGGGCTCTGCAAAATCACTAAGATGCAAGCAGGCATGCCTCCTGTTGGAAATCCCTGAACCCGCTGCCCTTGAGGCTCCTTCAGCTGCATGTGAAATAAGCCTCATGGAAGAGTTTGAAATAGAGTGAAGGGTTGCCATCTGTGAAGCAAGAGAAGACACTGAGTCAGATGTACTGGTCCCCGAGAGAGATTCTGAAAGTACTTTGATCAAATCTCTGTAAACCTCGTGAAGTGTGCCAAGTAATTTACAGACCTGATTGCAAAGGACACACACACACACACACACACACACACACACACACACACACACACACACACACACACACACACACACACACTTCCCAAATCTGCCCAGCATCCTAGACTTCCTGTTATGGGATGAACAGGAAAGTACAGTTGTACACTTACCATAAATGTAGATGTTCGAGTGTATTCACTGTTGCAGTCATTACATTTGGGTAATCTGCTGGCAGGTTGCCCTTAGTCGGCCTGAATTCCAAAGTCTTAGGTCCTGCGTTGGTTGCTGTCTCTTCCATGACGCCAGGTCATCAGGGGTATAAAACATGCAGCCGACGCAGTTTTCTTTAGTTTTTCTTGCCCCCGATGTCAGGTGCCCCAAAAGGTAGCAATATTATATATATTTATAGATCTACATGCATCAATATAAACTTTTATCTTCATCTACAAGCAAAAACACCACATAGGTTGTAGAAGATAGAGAAGGAAAGGTAAACTGTAGAATGACAGGGGGATGGTGGGAGGGTAACCTGGACTACAACAGTGAATACACTCGAACAGCTACATTTAAGTGTACACAACTGTACTATGTTCTTCGTGTTTCACTGTTGCAGTCATTACATTTGGGTAGAATCCCAAAGCTATGGTTGGGAGGCTGGAGCTAAACAGTATTAGGTGAGGCTATAAGGCCCTGCAGCACTGCAGTGGCAAAGCCTGCCTTGGACTTAGAGTAGAGAGGCAAGTGGTAATGCTTTGTAAAGGTGTGAACAGAACTCCAAGTAGCAGCCACTAGAATGTCCTTGGTTGGTACTCCTCTGAGAAAGGCTGCTGAAATAGCTGCAGCTCTGGTGGAGTGAGACCGAATGCCCTTGGGCACAGGTTTGCCATGGTGTAAGTAGCAGAAATGGATGCAATGGCTTATCCACTTTGAAACTGTCTGCTTTGAAATAGCCTTTCCTTCTGATCCTGCAGCATGTGACACTAGTAATTGCTCAGTTTTTCTTAGAGCTTTTGTCCTGCTCAAGTAGAATCTTAGTTGTCTGTGTACGTCCAAGGAATGCAGAATTCTCTCCTTCATTCTGCGGATTTGGATAAAAAGTTGGCAGATGAATTGTTTGGTTAAGAGCCACACTGGAAATGACCTTAGGCATAAAAGTAGGATTTGTCCTCAGACACACCCTGTCTGGGTAAAATATGATAAAAGGCTCTACAGCGCGCTCAAACTCTTCTTGTTGAAGTAATTGCTAGTAGCAGAGCTGTCTTCCATGATAAGAACTTTATTATCAGCGGTAGCAGGTGGATCAAATGGAGGCAAGGTGAGCTTTTCCAACACATAATTGAGGACCCATGCAGGTAATGGTGATCTTCTAGGAGGCCTTAAATTTTTGGCTCCTCTAAGATACTGCTTTAGTAAAGGATGGGAAAAGATTGGTGGCTCTGTATTGTAATGAGCCGAAATGGCAGAGGCATGGATTTTGATTGATGAGAAAGATAGGCCTTTGTCAAGCATCTCAGTTAAGTATTGTAATATCTGAGGAATATGTGGTTCTGCTGTATTAGTTCCTTGTGCTTGATTCCAAGCACAGAATCTCTTCCATTTGTCAGCATAAGATTTTCTAGTACTAGGCCTTCTGGCTTCCAAAATGACATCCATCAGAGCTTTACTGAGCAGTGTCGTTTATATGATTACAGGATTAGCCATGCTGCCAGATTCAGAGTCTGTAGTTGATTGTGCAGGATCTGATAGTTTTGCTGGGGCAGTAGTTGTGGTTCTTGAGGCAAGGTCCAAGCTGGGTATTGAGACAAGTTCCTTAGGATTGGGTACCAGTATTGGCGGAGCCAGTCCGGGGCAATTAATATCATCTTTGGCTTCTCTTGTCTGACTTTTAGGAGGACCTTGGGTGAAGAGGCAGAGGAGGAAAGGCGTAAACTGATAGGTTTTTCCAACTGAAGGATAGGCCCACTTTCCATGCTGGTCTGTGATAAGTCCTTGTGCAGAATCTTTTCAGTCGATAATTTTGAGGAGAGGCAAATAGATCTATGTCTGAGCTCCCCCATTTCTCTGTTATCATGCTGAAGACGTGTGGATTTAGTTTCCACTCGTGAGGATCCATAAGATTTCTGCTTAAGTCGTCTGCCAGAGTGTTTTGGTTTCCTGGCAGGAAATGAGCTTGAAGATGCATTTGGTAGGTCAAAGCTGTGTCCCACAGTGCCATGGCTAATCTGCAAAGGGGGTATGAGTGTATGTCCCTTGCTTGTTTATATACCACATGACTGTGGTGTTGCCCGTCTTTATCAGTAGTTGTCCTGGATGAAGTAAGTCCTTGAAGGCTGTTAGGGCATTTTGAACAGCTAGCATCTCTTTCTGGATGATATGTAGTTTAATTTGATTTGGTGCCCATATGCCCTGAATGCATCTTACTGCCATGTGGGGCCCCACAGGCGTAGTCTGTTGTTAAGCTTTGTCTGGCAGGGGGTAGAGTGAAGGGCCGTCCCATGTTTTGGTGACATGCCTTTGCCCACCATAGAAACACCTGTTGCAGGCAGGGAATGAGAGGAATCATTGTTTCCAGACTGTGTGAATGTTGACTCCATCAACTTTTTAGTTACCATTGAAGTTTCCTCATATGCAGTCTTTCATATGGAATTAGTAGGATGCAGGATGCCATGAAGCCCAGAGCCTGCAGAATTTGTCTTGCAGAAGACTGGGTTTTGCTGCCATCAGTTTGAAGTAAGTAGTCAGTTGCCTTTGTCTGGCGTGAGGTAAGCCGTCTGGGCAGTTGTATGTAAGCTTGCACCCAAGGAATGTTATCTTTTGAGAGGGTACCAGTTGTGATTTATTTTAATTTATTGTGTACCCTAGGCATGCTAGAAGCCTTTTCACAAATGCCAGGTGTCAAATAAGAGTGTCCTTGTTCTCTGCTTGAATGAGACAGTCGTCCAGGTAAGGATATATTTGAATACTTCTTTGTCTGCAAAATGTAATTACTGGTGCCAGGCACTTTGTAAAGACCCTAGGCGCAGTAGATAAGCCAAAGGGCAGTGCAGAGAATTGGTAATGCAGTAAGCCAGCCTTGAACCTGAGGTATCTCCTGCATGACTGTCTTATTGGGACATGCAGGTATGCCTCTTTTAAGTCTGAAGTCACCAGCCAAGCATTCTTGCCCAGCATGGGCAGAAGCTGCTGTAAGGTGAGCATTTTGAATTTTGGAATATCCAGGTATGTGTTCAAAATCGATAAATCCAGTATTGGCCACCAGGTCTTGTCCTTTCTGGGTACCAAGAACAGCCTTGAGTAAAAACCTTGTCCTTTTTCCTGTTCTGGTACTGTGTGAATGGCCCCCATATCCATGAGGGATGTAACCTGTTTCTGTACCTCTGCCCATTGATTTTTTGGCAGATCTGGCCAACCATTTGTCATTGGCAGAGTGTGCAAATGGAATCTGTATCCCCTACGATGTTTAGTACCCACTTGTTCTGGGTTATTAACTGACAATTTTGAGCAAAAAGTGCTAATTTTCCCCCTATGGGTGCTGCCAAAAGATAAGTGCTTGGTGAAGGCAGAGGGAAGTCATTGGGATTGCTTTCTGTAGGTTTATGCTTATCTCCTCCAGATTTGGAGGTGGATGCTCTATTGCTTTGACCTGTATGAATCTTGAGCCTGGTACCTGGAACCCTTAGGCTGCCTGGATTTGCCCCTTTGAGCTCTGTCTGACACAGGAAAGGACCAATTTTTTGTAGGCCAGTGTCTACTGAATCTAGGTGGCTGCACTTGTAAGAAATCTTTAACAGTTTGCATAGACTTAGCTTTGTCTTCCACTTTCTTTAAAACCTCTTCCTTAATACCAAACAGAGAATCATGCTGTAAAGGTGCATCTAGCAATTTAGCTTTAACATGATCAGGCAAATTTTGTTCCTTTAACCAGGCATGCCTCCTAATCACAGATCCAGTAACTGCCCTGCAGGAGGCCTCTAAAGAATCAAAACCACATTGCAAAGTATGCTTTCCAACTTGTTCAGCTGCATGCGATAATTCCTGCATATTTTTTATTTTCTGCACATTCTGAAATCAACATCATTTTCTGTTTCAGCAATCCCATAACATGTTGTTGGTACTTAAGCACATGAAATTGACAATTTAAGGCCCTGATTGCAAAGGTTGCAGATGTATAAACCTTTTTCCCCATCTGTCCAGTGCCCTAGAATCTCTGTCAGAGGGGTAGGGTTTTTTGCTGTTGAGGCCTTAACTCCCTTTGGACCCTGTGAAATAGTTTCAGGATCAGCAACAGGGTTTCTAAATAAAAATTTATGTGAGTCGGGGACTCTAATAAATCTGTCAGGCTTACTGGGAGCCAGAGGTAAGGAGTCAGGGGGTCAAGCTTGACTCCGAAAACACATCACCCACAATGTCTAAAACAGGGGGAATAGCTAAAGGCTTGTGCTGAGGGAGAAGGAAATCCCTGAGCCTCTTTTTTGATTCTGAGAAGTCTTGACTCTCCAGTGAAAAATGCTCCCTCAAAGCATGCAAGGTTTCTCCAAATGAATAATCCTCAGGAGGAGATGCAGATGGAATAGACTCCTTAGCATCAGAATCCTCATAGGGAGATGTAGATAATTCCTGATCAGAAGAGGAATCAAAAGAAATAGAAACCTGATCTGAAGATTCATAATCAGTGTCTTGCCTAGGCCTCTTATATGGAGGGGGATAGGTACCCCTGATCAAGGTAATAAGGTCTTCAGCCATTT